>NW_027064590.1:18265-41447 GCF_032884065.1 Artemia franciscana
TGCGTAGCTACTACCCTCGAAAACAAAAACTTTTGACATAGGAAAAGAGCCTTTAATCACATTCTTTACCATTTGCAATCATAAAATAGTCTAATATCTTCATTTTTTCAACATACGTAGCTATTACCCTCGAAAACTAAAACTTTTGACATAGGAAAAGAGCCTTTAATCACATTCTTTACCATTTGCAATCATAAAATAGTCTAATATCTTCATTTTTTCAACATACGTAGCTATTACCCTCGAAAACTAAAACTTTTGACATAGGAGAAGAGCCTTTAAGCACATTCTTTACCATGTGCAATCATAAAATAGTCTAATATCTTCATTTTTCCAACATAAGTAGCTATTACCCTCAAAAACTAAAACTTTTGACATAGGAAAAGAGCCTTTAATCACATTCTTTACCATGTGCAATCATAAAATAGTCTAATATCTTCATTTTTTCAAGATACGTAGCTATTACCCTCGAAAACTAAAACTTTTGAAATAGGAAAAGAGCCTTTAATCACATTCTTTACCATGTGCAATCATAAAATAGTCTAATATCTTCATTTTTTCAACATACGTAGCTATTACCCTCGAAAACTAAAACTTTTGACATAGGAAAAGAGCCTTTAATCACATTCTTTACCATGTGCAATCATAAAATAGTCTAATACCTTCATTTTTTCCACAGACCTAGCTATTACCCTCGAAAACTAAAACTTTTGAAATAGGAAAAGAGCCTTTAATCATATTCTTTACCATTTGCAATCATAAAATAGTCTAATATCTTCCCTTTTTCAACATACATAGCTATTACCCTCGAAAACTAAAACTTTTGAAATAGGAAAAGAGCCTTTAATCACATTCTTTACCATGTGCAATCACAAAATATTGTAATATCTTCATTTTTTCAACATACGTAGCTATTACCCTCGAAAACTAAAACTTTTGAAATAGGAAAAGAGCCTTTAATCACATTCTTTACCATGTGCAATCATAAAATTGTCTAATATCTTCATTTTTTCAACATACGTAGCTATTACCCTCGAAAACTAAAACTTTTGACATAGGAAAAGAGCCTTTAATCACATTCTTTACCATTTGCAATCATAAAATAGTCTAATATCTTCATTTTGTCAACATACGTAGCTATTACCCTTGAAAACTAGAACTTCTGACATAGGAAAAGAGCCTTTAAGCACATTATTTACCATGTGCAATCATAAAATAGTCTAATATCTTAATTTTTTCAACATACGTAGCTATTACCCTCGGAAACTAAAACTTTTGACATAGGAAAAGAGCCTTTAAGCACATTCTTTACCATGTACAATCATAAAATTGTCTAATATCTTCATTTTTCCAACATACGTAGCTATTACCCTCGAAAACTAAAACTTTTGAAATAGGAAAAGAGCCTTTAATCACATTCTTTACCATGTGCAATCATAAAATTGTCTAATATCTTCATTTTTTCCACAGACAAAGCTATTACCCTTGAAAACTAAAACTTTTGACATAGGAAAAGAGCCTTTAATCACATTCTTTACCATTTGCAATCATTAAATCGTCTAATATCTTCATTTTTTCAACATACGTAGCTATTTCCCTTGAAAACTAAAACTTTTGACATAGGAAAAGAGCCTTTAAGCACATTCTTTACCATGTGCAATCATAAAATAGTCTAATATCTTCATTTTTTCAACATACGTAGCTATTACCCTCGAAAACTAAAACTTTTGACATAAGAAAAGAGCCTTTAAGCACATTCTTTACCATGTGCAATCATAAAATAGTCTAATATCTTCATTTTTCCAACATACGTAGCTATTACCCTTGAAAACTAAAACTTTTGAAATAGGAAAAGAGCCTTTAATCACATTCTTTACCATGTGCAATCATAAATAGTCTAATATCTTCATTTTTTCAACATACGTAGCTATTACCCTCGAAAACTAAAACTTTTGACATAGGAAAAGAGCCTTTAAGCACATTCTTTACCACGTGCAATCATAAAATAGTCTAATGTCTTCATTTTTCCAACATACGTAGCTATTACCCTCGAAAACTAAAACTTTTGAAATAGGAAAAGAGCCTTTAATCACATTCTTTACCATGTGCAATCATAAATAGTCTAATATCTTCATTATTTCAACATACGTAGCTATTACCCTCGAAAACTAAAACTTTTGACATAGGAAAAGAGCCTTTAATCACATTCTTTACCATGTGCAATCATAAAATAGTCTAATACCTTCATTTTTTCCACAGACCTAGCTATTACCCTCGAAAACTAAACTTTTGAAATAGGAAAAGAGCCTTTAATCATATTCTTTACCATTTGCAATCATAAAATAGTCTAATATCTTCTTTTTTTCAACATACATAGCTATTACCCTCGAAAACTAAAACTTTTGAAATAGGAAAAGAGCCTTTAATCACATTCTTTACCATGTGCAATCACAAAATAGTGTAATATCTTCATTTTTTCAACATACGTAGCTATTACCCTCGAAAACTAAAACTTTTGAAATAGGAAAAGAGCCTTTAATCACATTCTTTACCATGTGCAATCATAAAATTGTCTAATATCTTCATTTTTTCAACATACGTAGCTATTACCCTCGAAAACTAAAACTTTTGACATAGGAAAAGAGCCTTTAAGCACATTTTTTACCATGTGCAATCATAAAATAGTCTAATATCTTCATTTTTACAACATACGTAGCTATTACCCTCGAAAACTAAAACTTTTGACATAGGAAAAGAGCCTCTAATCACATTCTTTACCATTTGCAATCATAAAATAGTCTAATATCTTCATTTTTTCAACATACGTAGCTATTACCCTCGAAAACTAAAACTTTTGACATAAGAAAAGAGCCTTTAAGCACATTCTTTACCATGTGCAATCATAAAATAGTCTAATATCTTCATTTTTACAACATACGTAGCTATTACCCTTGAAAACTAAAACTTTTGAAATAGGAAAAGAGCCTTTAATCACATTCTTTACCATGTGCAATCATAAATAGTCTAATATCTTCATTTTTTCAACATACGTAGCTATTACCCTCGAAAACTAAAACTTTTGACATAGAAAAAGAGCCTTTAAGCACATTCTTTACCACGTGCAATCATAAAATAGTCTAATATCTTCATTTTTCCAACATACGTAGCTATTACCCTCGAAAACTAAAACTTTTGAAATAGGAAAAGAGCCTTTAATCACATTTTTTACCATTTGCAATCATAAAATAGTCTAATATCTTCATTTTTTCAACATACGTAGCTATTACCCTCGAAAACTAAAACTTTTGACATAGGAAAAGAGCCTTTAATCACATTCTTTACCATGTGCAATCATAAAATAGTCTAATATCTTCATTTTTTCCACAGACCTAGCTATTACCCTCGAAAACTAAAACTTTTGAAATAGGAAAAGAGCCTTTAATCACATTCTTTACCATTTGCAATCATAAAATAGTCTAATATCTTCATTTTTTCAACATACGTAGCTATTACCCTCGAAAACTAAAACTTTTGAAATAGGAAAAGAGCCTTTAATCACATTCTTTACCATGTGCATTCACAAAATAGTGTAATATCTTCATATTTTCAACATACGTAGCTATTACCCTCGAAAACTAAAACTTTTGAAATAGGAAAAGAGCCTTTAATCACATTGTTTACCATGTGCAATCATAATATTGTCTAATATCTTCATTTTTTCAACATACGTAGCTATTACCCTCGAAAACTAAAACTTTTGACATAGGAAAAGAGCCTTTAATCACATTCTTTACCATTTGCAATCATAAAATAGTCTAATATCTTCATTTTGTCAACATACGTAGCTATTACCCTTGAAAACTAAAACTTTTGACATAGGAAAAGAGCCTTTAAGCACATTCTTTACCATGTGCAATCATAAAATAGTCTAATATCTTCATTTTTCCAACATACGTAGCTATTAACCTCGAAAACTAAAACTTTTAAAATAGGAAAAGAGCCTTTAATCACATTCTTTACCATGTGCAATTATAAAATAGTCTAATATCTTCATTTTTTCAACATACGTAGCTATTACCCTCGAAAACTAAAACTTTTGACATAGGAAAAGAGCCTTTAATCACAATTTTTACCATTTGCAATCGTAAAACAGTCTAATATCTTCATTTTTTCAACATACGTAGCTATTACCCTCGAAAACTAAAACATTTTACATTGGAAAAGAGCCTTTAATCACATTCTTTACCATTTGCAATCATAAAATAGTCTAATATCTTAATTTTTTCAACATACGTAGCTATTACCCTCGGAAACTAAAACTTTTGACATAGGAAAAGAGCCTTTAAGCACAATCTTTACCATGTGCAATCATAAAATTGTCTAATATCTTCATTTTTCCAACATACGTAGCTATTACCCTCGAAAACTAAAACTTTTGAAATAGGAAAAGAGCCTTTAATCACATTCTTTACCATGTGCAATCATAAAATTGTCTAATATCTTCATTTTTTCCACAGACAAAGCTATTACCCTTGAAAACTAAAACTTTTGACATAGGAAAAGAGCCTTTAATCACATTCTTTACCATTTGCAATCATTAAATAGTCTAATATCTTCATTTTGTCAACATACGTAGCTATTACCCTTGAAAACTAAAACTTTTGACATAGGAAAAGAGCCTTTAAGCACATTCTTTACCATGTGCAATCATAAAATAGTCTAATATCTTCATTTTTCCAACATACGTAGCTATTACCCTCGAAAACTAAAACTTTTGAAATAGGAAAAGAGCCTTTAATCACATTTTTTACCATGGGCAATCATAAATAGTCTAATATCTTCATTTTTTCAACATGCGTAGCTATTACCCTCGAAAACTAAAACTTTTGACATAGGAAAAGAGCCTTTAATCACATTCTTTACCATTTGCAATCATAAAATAGTCTAATATCATCATTTTTTTCAACATACGTAGCTATTACCCTCGAAAACTAAAACTTTTTACATAGGAAAAGAGCCTTTAATCACATTCTTTACCATTTGCAATCATAAAATAGTCTAATATCTTCATTTTGTCAACATACGTAGCTATTACCCTTGAAAACTAAAATTTTTGACATAGGAAAAGAGACTTTAAGCACATTCTTTACCATGTGCAATCATAAAATAGTCTAATATCTTCATTTTTCCAACATACGTAGCTATTACCCTCGAAAACTAAAACTTTTGAAATAGGAAAAGAGCCTTTAATCACATTCTTTACCATGTGCAATCATAAAATAGTCTAATATCTTCATTTTTTCAACATACGTAGCTATTACCCTCGAAAACTAAAACTTTTGACATAGAAAAAGAGCATTTAATCACATTCTTTACCATTTGCAATCATAAAACAGTCTAATATCTTCATTTTTTCAACATACGTAGCTATTACCCTCGAAAACTAAAACATTTTACATTGGAAAAGAGCCTTTAATCACATTCTTTACCATTTGCAATCATGAAATAGTCTAATATCTTAATTTTTTCAACATACGTAGCTATTACCCTCGGAAACTAAAACTTTTGACATAGGAAAAGAGCCTTTAAGCACAATCTTTACCATGTGCAATCATAAAATTGTCTAATATCTTCATTTTTCCAACATACGTAGCTATTACCCTCGAAAACTAAAACTTTTGAAATAGGAAAAGAGCCTTTAATCACATTCTTTACCATGTGCAATCATAAAATTGTCTAATATCTTCATTTTTTCCAAAGACAAAGCTATTACCCTCGAAAACTAAAACTTTTGACATAGGAAAAGAGCCTTTAATCACATTCTTTACCATTTGCAATCATAAAATAGTCTAATATCTTCATTTTGTCAACATACGTAGCTATTACCCTTGAAAACTAAAATTTTTGACATAGGAAAAGAGCCTTTAAGCACATTCTTTACCATGTGCAATCATAAAATTGTCTAATATCTTCATTTTTTCAACATACGTAGCTATTACCCTCGAAAACTAAAACTTTTGAAATAGGAAAAGAGCCTTTAATCACATTCTTTACCATGTGCAATCATAAAATAGTCTAATATCTTCATTTTTTCAACATACGTAGCTATTACCCTCGAAAACTAAAACTTTTGACATAGGAAAAGAGCCTTTAATCACATTCTTTACCATTTGCAATCATAAAACAGTCTAATATCTTCATTTTTTCAACATACGTAGCTATTACCCTCGAAAACTAAAACATTTTACATTGGAAAAGAGCCTTTAATCACATTCTTTACCATTTGCAATCATGAAATAGTCTAATATCTTAATTTTTTCAACATACGTAGCTATTACCCTCGGAAACTAAAACTTTTGACATAGGAAAAGAGCCTTTAAGCACAATCTTTACCATGTGCAATCATAAAATTGTCTAATATCTTCATTTTTCCAACATACGTAGCTATTACCCTCGAAAACTAAAACTTTTGAAATAGGAAAAGAGCCTTTAATCACATTCTTTACCATGTGCAATCATAAAATTGTCTAATATCTTCATTTTTTCCACAGACAAAGCTATTACCCTTGAAAACTAGAACTTTTGACATAGGAAAAGAGCCTTTAAGCACATTCTTTACCATTTGCAATCATTAAATAGTCTAATATCTTCATTTTGTCAACATACGTAGCTATTACCCTTGAAAACTAAAACTTTTGACATAGGAAAAGAGCCTTTAAGCACATTCTTTACCATGTGCAATCATAAAATAGTCTAATATCTTCATTTTTCCAACATACGTAGCTATTACCCTCGAAAACTAAAACTTTTGAAATAGGAAAAGAGCCTTTAATCACATTTTTTACCATGGGCAATCATAAATAGTCTAATATCTTCATTTTTTCAACATGCGTAGCTATTACCCTCGAAAACTAAAACTTTTGACATAGGAAAAGAGCCTTTAATCACATTCTTTACCATTTGCAATCATAAAATAGTCTAATATCATCATTTTTTTCAACATACGTAGCTATTACCCTCGAAAACTAAAACTTTTGACATAGGAAAAGAGCCTTTAATCACATTCTTTACCATTTGCAATCATAAAATAGTCTAATATCTTCATTTTGTCAACATACGTAGCTATTATACGTATCCTCTTCATTCAGTCTTTGACCTATATGGATGAAAACCAGTTTATATTGGTTGGTTAACTTACAGAGGATTATTGTTTGGATATTTATTTCATTGCGCAACTATTGAAATTGTGTACAATGCTATATAGTGCTGTGAACAATTTGCTTTTGATAATTGGATAATTAAAATCGTGTACGCAACTATTTAAGTTGTGTAACGTGCTGTTAACAATTTGCTTTGAATAATTGGATTTTGGATAATTAAAATTGTATACGCAACTTCTGAATATATATCTTGTGAGTATTACTACCTGATTTGCTATTGCTTTTACCGACAACTATTGTGGCCCCGCCCACGAATTTTGATGAAATTTGATCATTTCACCGGATGATGCCAGGTGAAAGACTTGTCTTGAATCCCGTGTTGAATTTCATTTCACGGGCTAGAAATGCAGGTTGTTCAGCTGATAATATTGTAAAAATTGCTTGCGATTTTTTCAAAGGAGATATGTTAATTGAAGCAAAGAAGATTTTGTGGGCTGACGCCTCTATTACTAGGGTAACTGAGCGCCCCAAAGTGACTGATAATGTAAGTGATATGGTTCGAGCCTTTGATCTTTGTGATGAGAAAAAGATCAGCCTACCTCAGTATCTGATTTTCGAGCCAGATCAGGTCCCATGTGTGCCAGGGGAGACAACAGCTACGTTAACTCGAAAGGTTAATGAACTCTACATGGAATTTAAAAGCTTCGCTGAGCACCATAAAGCAAGGTCAGTCGTGCAAACTATTCCTGATATGAAACCTCCCCCACCCGCAAAACCGTCCTATTCAGTTATTGTGAAAAATCCACCAAAAAACTTGAATAATCCTGACGCTCGAAAAGATTTCCTGGATAAAGCTTGTGGGGGTGTCAGTTCAAGCATAGTTGTTTTGAGGCCTAGGAGGGATGCATGGCAAGTAGTTCTGTCGGACAAGGGTGCCGCCAATACTTTGGCAGATGCATTAAGCAAAGTAGACCAATCCATTAATGCTAAAGTGAAGAGTCCTGCCTTTTTCGGTATAGTACGCCGAGTGCCTGACGGAACATCTAAAAGTGACCTATGTGATCTCGCTAATAACTGTATAGAAGTTGTTCAGTTAGGAAGTACGAGGTCTTTTCGATTAAAGTTTGAGTCACGTGACCACCTAAACTATGCCACTGAGAATCCCCTTGTTATTGGTTACGAGCGTCTACCTATAACTGAGTACAAGTTTTTGCCTACCCAGTGCTACAAATGCCAGTGCTACGGCCATACTGCAAATAACTGTAAAGCTTCCCCGAGATGCTCTAACTGCGCTGGTGACCACCAGAACTCCAAAGAAAACCCGTGTCAACTTGTCATGAAATGTGCTCTCTGTGGCTCCTCCGACCACCCCTGTTATTCGTATAAATGTCCAGAAGCACAGAAACTACTGCTTAAGAAATGAACAGTCAAACAAACACAAGTACAAGTACTTTACAAGATTTTACGTTTCTTAATAATTTGTCACTGTGCAATAATGTTGTTTTTAATTATTACGATGACCAAAATAATCTGTCCACCAACACCTTAGCTAGCCCCGATAGCCCTTTAAACCAAATTAACTGTAAATATCTCGACACTTTTGATTTTGTGAAAAATGTGAAACCTAAGCTAATGGAAGAGACCAAACTTAATGTAATTTGCTTTAATATCAAAAGCATACGGGATAAGTGGGCTAATTTTAAAGATTTAATTTTAACAAATGGTTACTGCCCTTTCGACGTAATTGGAATAACGGAGACGTGGCTTTCAGAAATTGATGATACTAATGAATTTTCCCTCACTGGCTTTCAAGCTATTCATATTGAAAGAAAATTAACCAAGTCCTCTGGTGGCATTTCTCTTTACATCCGATCAAGTCTAAAATTCACCAGACTATTCGATTGTGAATTCTTGTTCTCGCAACCTATAAATAATAGATGCATTTATTCAATAATCGTCGACATAAGTGTAGACGAGAATTCTTTTATTTTTTCGTTATTTTATAAACCACCCTCATTTCCGACACCTTTCTTTTGTAATCAGTTTGATGATTTTTCTAATTTTATTAATTTACCACAAAAGAAGGCAATAGTTTTTGGGGACTTCAATTGTAATTTATTAAATGTTAGCAATAACAATGATAGTGATACCTTCTTTGAAACATTTACCTCAAGCTGTCTTCTTCCCACAATCCTTTTTCCTACTAGAGTTGATCCCATGAGGTCTACCGCTACTTTAATTGATAACATTTTTGTATCCACTTCCCTGGGAAACCACCTGTCCTCCAAAATAATATTTTCTGACCTGTCAGATCACTTTCCAATCTATCTTTCCTTACCCTCCCTATCAGCTACTCAACCCCGTAGAACTAATACCCCTACGTCTAATAGAATATATAATACTGTGAATATGAACCGGTTCACGGATTGTTTGAAATCCTTCGACTGGTCCAAGACTTTGGATTGTCAGGATGTTAATTCAGCCACAAGTAGTTTCACACAGGGATTGAGTGATCTTATTAGTTCAACCTTTCCAGTTCGTAAATCAAACCGAAAAACTACCCATATACGCCCCTGGATGTCAAATAGCCTGATAATCTCTTCATACCGAAAAAATGACCTATATAAGTTAGCTTGCAAAACCAGTAGCGTTATTGACCTGACTAATTATAAAAAATACAAAAACATATATACCAAACTCATCCGGGAAGCAAAGAAAAATTATTATTATTCAAAAATCTCTCACTGCAAAGGGAACTTGCAAAAAATTTGGTCTACAATAAATGAAATCCTTTCAAAAAAAGGAATTCAAGATCTGTTCCTATTAACCTTAGGGACATCAGTGGCAGATTAATTGACCCAATTTTAGTACCGGATGCTTTTAATAATTATTTCACTAATATTCCAAATGCTAACTCCTGTTCCTTCTCACAGTCAGTACACCCTAGCAAGAATCCCAGATCCATGTTTTTCTCTCCAACTGATCGCAAAGAGGTGCTTCAAGTTATCGAATCTCTCTTTAATAGTAGTACACCTGACTTCTTTGGCATAAGTAATAAGCTTCTTAGGACCATATCTTCCTATATTTGTGAACCCATTGTGCACATAGCAAACCTGTCTATGACCAATGGAGTCTTCCCAGAAATATTTAAATCAGCAATTGTTATCCCGATTCATAAAAAAGGCGATCCGTCTGAGATAAGCAATTATCGTCCAATCTCACTTCTCCCAGTTATATATAAGGTGCTCGAGAGAATTATATTCCGACGTCTTTCTCCCTTTGTATTTGGGAATCAGTCATCAGATTCGTTGATTTCTCCTCATCAATATGGCTTCCGTGCCAAATTTTCAACTGCTCATGCACTAATAGACGCCACACAGTTTATACGTTCCCAACTTGACCTTAAAAATACTGTATTGGGCTTATTTCTGGATTTTTCAAAGGCCTTTGACATGGTTGATCACAGTGTTTTATTAAGTAAACTCAATGACCTAGGGATTCGCGGAGTTCCTTTCTCATGGTTCGGCTCTTATCTCTCTGGTAGAGTACAGAGTGTGAGACTGGGCGGGGTGACTCCACATCCCCTACCTGTCCGGAGGGGCGTCCCACAGGGCTCTGTTCTTGGTCCAATACTTTTTCTCCTTTATATTAATGATTTGATTACGGACCTGGGCCCATCAGTGCACCCAGTACTTTTTGCTGACGATAGCAACTTTTTCATCACCGGTCATAATTTACCATCCGTCGTCACCTCTACTCAAACCCTTCTGAATAGAGTACAGGAGTGGTGTCTCGTTAACTACATGACCATTAACAGCAAGAAAAGTCAGGTGGTATTATTTCAAACCCCTTACAAAAAAATGAAGTTCAGCCAGCACTTGGCCTAAAATATTCTACCAATCTCCTCCCGCAGGTCGAAGTTGCCAAGTTTCTTGGTGTCCACATAGACTCCTGCCTATCATTTGCAACACATGTGTCCTATGTTAGAGCCATAATTTTGCGACAGGTAAGTGTAATTAATCGTGTGAATTATTTTCTTCCTCTCGATATCCTTGTCACCCTTTATTATTCTTTTATTTACCCATATATCTCATACTGCGGATCTGTATGGGGCAATACTTATCCTTCAGTTACCAATAAAATAAAATCTGCTCAAAACCGTGCCGTCAAAGCAGTTTTTCGGTTGCCACGACTATATCCCACCAAGGACTTGTACTCCGATTTTGGTATTATCCCTTTTGAACAAATCATCAAAAAGTTAAATCTATCCCTTGCATATTCCGCTTACCATAAAACTCTTCCTCCCCACTTATTAACTTATTTTAATAGTAATAATTCTGAAGGCCACTGTCTCCGTTCATCCAACCGTTCCTTCATTGTCCCCAGGTGTATCTCTAGTTCCGCACAGCGATCCCCAATTTATAAATCTATAATTCAATGGAATGTAATACCCTCCAGTGTCGAGCTATCCACAAGTTTTCGGACGCTATATAATAATGTACTAAAATCTTGATATTATATTTCTCTAAATGTTTGTTCAATTTGCTTTAATTACCCTTGTTTTCTCTTTTTTTTCTTTTTTTTTTCTTCTCTCTCTTTTTCATTTACAATTTTTTGTTGTTTTGGTCCTTAACAAGTTCGCTTCTAGGATCTTTATTATTATTGTTGTTATGTGTTTTCTTTTCATTTTGAATAAATTGAATTGAATTGAAATTATTACCCTTGAAAACTAAAACTTTTGACATAGGAAAAGAGCCTTTAAGCACATTCTTTACCATGTGGAATCATAAAATAGTCTAATATCTTCATTTTTCCAACATACGTAGCTATTACCCTCGAAAACTAAAACTTTTGAAATAGGAAAAGAGCCTTTAATCACATTCTTTACCATTTGCAATCATAAAACAGTCTAGTATCTTCATTTTTTCAACATACGTAGCTATTACCCTCGAAAACTAAAACATTTTACATTGGAAAAGAGCCTTTAATCACATTCTTTACCATTTGCAATCATAAAATAGTCTAATATCTTAATTTTTTCAACATACGTAGCTATTACCATCGGAAACTAAAACTTTTGACATAGGAAAAGAGCCTTTAAGCACAATCTTTACCATGTGCAATCATAAAATTGTCTAATATCTTCATTTTTTTCCACAGACAAAGCTATTACCCTTGAAAACTAAAACTTTTGACATAGGAAAAGAGCCTTTAATCACATTCTTTACCATTTGCAATCATTAAATAGTCTAATATCTTCATTTTCCAACATACGTAGCTATTACCCTCGAAAACTAAAACTTTTGACATAGGAAAAGAGCCTTTAATCACATTCTTTACCATTTGCAATCATAAAATAGTCTAATATCTTCATTTTTTCAACATACGTAGCTATTACCCTCGAAAACTAAAACTTTTGAAATAGGAAAAGAGCCTTTAATCACATTCTTTACCATGTGCAATCATAAAATTGTCTAATATCTTTATTTTTTCCACAGACAAAGCTATTACCCTTGAAAACTAAAACTTTTGACATAGGAAAAGAGCCTTTAATAACATTCTTTACCATTTGCAATCATTAAATAGTCTAATATCTTCATTTTGTCAACATACGTAGCTATTACCCTTGAAAACTAAAACTTTTGAAATAGGAAAAGAGCCTTTAAGCACATTCTTTACCATGTGCAATCATAAAATAGTCTAATATCTTCATTTTTCCAACATACGTAGCTATTACCCTCGAAAACTAAAACTTTTGACATAGGAAAAGAGCCTTTAAGCACATTCTTTACCATGTGCAATCATAAAATAGTCTAATATCTTCATTTTTTCAAGATACGTAGCTATTACCCTCGAAAACTAAAACTTTTGAAATAGGAAAAGAGCCTTTAATCACATTCTTTACCATGTGCAATCATAAAATAGTCTAGTATCTTCATTTTTTCAACATACGTAGCTATTACCCTCGAAAACTAAAACTTTTGACATAGGAAAATAGCCTTTAATCACATTCTTTACCATGTGCAATCATAAAATAGTCTAATATCTTCATTTTTACAACATACGTAGCTATTACCCTCGAAAACTAAAACTTTTGACACAGAAAAAGAGCCTCTAATCACATTCTTTACCATTTGCAATCATAAAATAGTCTAATATCTTCATTTTTTCAACATACTTAGCTATTACCCTCGAAAACTAAAACTTTTGACATAAGAAAAGAGCCTTTAAGCACATTCTTTACCATGTGCAATCATAAAATAGTCTAATATCTTCATTTTTCCAACATACGTAGCTATTACCCTTGAAAACTAAAACTTTTGAAATAGGAAAAGAGCCTTTAATCACATTCTTTACCATGTGCAATCATAAATAGTCTAATATCTTCATTTTTTCAACATACGTAGCTATTACCCTCGAAAACTAAAACTTTTGACATAGGAAAAGAGCCTTTAAGCACATTCTTTACCACGTGCAATCATAAAATAGTCTAATATCTTCATTTTTCCAACATACGTAGCTATTACCCTCGAAAACTAAAACTTTTGAAATAGGAAAAGAGCCTTTAATCACATTTTTTACCATTTGTAATCATAAAATAGTCTAATATCTTCATTTTTTCAACATACGTAGCTATTACCCTCGAAAACTAAAACTTTTGACATAGGAAAAGAGCCTTTAATCACATTCTTTACCATGTGCAATCATAAAATAGTCTAATATCTTCATTTTTTCCACAGACCTAGCTATTACCCTGGAAAACTAAAACTTTTGAAATAGGAAAAGAGCCTTTAATCACATTCTTTACCATTTGCAATCATAAAATAGTCTAATATCTTCATTTTGTCAACATACGTAGCTATTACCCTTGAAAACTAAAACTTTTGACATAGGAAAAGAGCCTTTAAGCACATTCTTTACCATGTGCAATCATAAAATAGTCTAATATCTTCATTTTTCCAACATACGTAGCTATTACCCTCGAAAACTAAAACTTTTGAAATAGGAAAAGAGCCTTTAATCACATTCTTTACCATGTGCAATCATAAAATAGTCTAATATCTTCATTTTTTCAACATACATAGCTCTTACCCTCGAAAACTAAAACTTTTGAAATAGGAAAAGAGCCTTTAATCACATTCTTTACCATGTGCAATCACAAAATAGTGTAATATCTTCATTTTTTCAACATACGTAGCTATTACCCTCGAAAACTAAAACTTTTGAAATAGGAAAAGAGCCTTTAATCACATTCTTTACCATGTGCAATCATAAAATTGTCTAATATCTTCATTTTTTCAACATACGTAGCTATTACCCTCGAAAACTAAAACTTTTGAAATAGGAAAAGAGCCTTTAATCACATTCTTTACCATTTGCAATCATAAAATAGTCTAATATCTTCATTTTGTCAACATACGTAGCTATTACCCTCGAAAACTAAAACTTTTGACATAGGAAAAGAGCCTTTAATCACATTCTTTACCATTTGAAATCATAAAATAGTCTAATATCTTAATTTTTTCAATATACGCAGCTATTACCCTCGGAAACTAAAACTTTTGACATAGGAAAAGAGCCTTTAAGCACATTCTTTACCATGTGCAATCATAAAATTGTCTAATATCTTCATTTTTCCAACATACGTAGCTATTACCCTCGAAAACTAAAACTTTTGAAATAGGAAAAGAGCCTTTAATCACATTCTTTACCATGTGCAATCATAAAATTGTCTAATATCTTCATTTTTTCCACAGACAAAGCTATTACCCTTGAAAACTAAAACTTTTGACATAGGAAAAGAGCCTTTAATCACATTCTTTACCATTTGCAATCATTAAATAGTCTAATATCTTCATTTTGTCAACATACGTAGCTATTACCCTTGAAAACTAAAACTTTTGACATAGGAAAAGAGCCTTTAATCACATTCTTTACCATGTGCAATCATAAAATAGTCTAATATCTTCATTTTTTCCACAGACCTAGCTATTACCCTCGAAAACTAAAACTTTTGAAATAGGAAAAGAGCCTTTAATCATATTCTTTACCATTTGCAATCATAAAATAGTCTAATATCTTCTTTTTTTCAACATACATAGCTATTACCCTCGAAAACTAAAACTTTTGAAATAGGAAAAGAGCCTTTAATCACATTCTTTACCATGTGCAATCACAAAATAGTGTAATATCTTCATTTTTTCAACATACGTAGCTATTACCCTCGAAAACTAAAACTTTTGAAATAGGAAAAGAGCCTTTAATCACATTCTTTACCATGTGCAATCATAAAATTGTCTAATATCTTCATTTTTTCAACATACGTAGCTATTACCCTCGAAAACAAAAACTTTTGACATAGGAAAAGAGCCTTTAATCACATTCTTTACCATTTGCAATCATAAAATAGTCTAATATCTTCATTTTGTCAACATACGTAGCTATTACCCTTGAAAACAAAAACTTTTGACATAGGAAAAGAGCCTTTAAGCACATTCTTTACCATGTGCAATCATAAAATAGTCTAATATCTTAATTTTTTCAACATACGTAGCTATTTCCCTCGGAAACTAAAACTTTTGACATAGGAAAAGAGCCTTTAAGCACATTCTTTACCATGTGCAATCATAAAATTGTCTAATATCTTCATTTTTCCAACATACGTAGCTATTACCCTCGAAAACTAAAACTTTTGAAATAGGAAAAGAGCCTTTAATCACATTCTTTACCATGTGCAATCATAAAATTGTCTAATATCTTCATTTTTTCCACAGACAAAGCTATTACCCTTGAAAACTAAAACTTTTGACATAGGAAAAGAGCCTTTAATCACATTCTTTACCATTTGCAATCATTAAATAGTGTAATATCTTCATTTTTTCAACATACGTAGCTATTACCCTTGAAAACTAAAACTTTTGACATAGGAAAAGAGCCTTTAAGCACATTCTTTACCATGTGCAATCATAAAATAGTCTAATATCTTCATTTTTCCAACATACGTAGCTATTACCCTCGAAAACTAAAACTTTTGACATAGGAAAAGAGCCTTTAATCACATTCTTTACCATTTGCAATCATAAAAATAGTCTAATATCTTCATTTTTTCAACATACGTAGCTATTACCCTCGAAAACTAAAACTTTTGACATAGGAAAAGAGCCTTTAAGCACATTCTTTACCATGTGCAATCATAAAATAGTCTAATATCTTTTTTTTCCAACATAAGTAGCTATTACCCTCGAAAACTAAAACTTTTGACATAGGAAAAGAGCCTTTAATCACATTCTTTACCATGTGCAATCATAAAATAGTCTAATATCTTCATTTTTTCAAGATACGTAGCTATTACCCTCGAAAACTAAAACTTTTGAAATAGGAAAAGAGCCTTTAATCACATTCTTTACCATGTGCAATCATAAAATAGTCTAATATCTTCATTTTTTCAACATACGTAGCTATTACCCTCAAAAACTAAAACTTTTGACATAGGAAAATAGCCTTTAATTACATTCTTTACCATGTGCAATCATAAAATAGTCTAATATCTTCATTATTCCAACATAATTAGCTATTACCCTCGAAAACTGAAACTTTTGAAATAGGAAAAGAGCCTTTAATCACATTCTTTACCATTTGCAATCATAAAATAGTCTAATATCTTCATTTTTTCAACATACGTAGCTATTACCCTCGAAAACTAAAACTTTTGACGTAGGAAAAGAGCCTTTAATCACATTCTTTACCATGTGCAATCATAAAATAGTCTAATATCTTCATTTTTTCCACAGACATAGCTATTACCCTCGAAAACTAAAACTTTTGAAATAGGAAAAGAGCCTTTAATCACATTCTTTACCATTTGCAATCATAAAATAGTCTAATATCTTCATTTTTTCAACATACGTAGCTATTACCCTCGAAAACTAAAACTTTTGACGTAGGAAAAGAGCCTTTAATGTAATTCTTTACCATTTGCAATCATAAAATAGTCTAATATTCTCATTTTTTCAACAAACGTAGCTATTACCATCGAAAACTAAAACTTTTGACATAGGAAAAGAGCCTTTAAGCACATTTATTACCTTGTGCAATCATAAAATAGTCTAATATCTTCATTTTTACAACATACGTAGCTATTACCCTCGAAAACTAAAACTTTTGACATAGGAAAAGAGCCTCTAATCACATTCTTTACCATTTGCAATCATAAAATAGTCTAATATCTTCTTTTTTTCAACATACGTAGCTATTACCCTCGAAAACTAAAACTTTTGACATAAGAAAAGAGCCTTTAAGCACATTCTTTACCATGTGCAATCATAAAATAGTCTAATATCTTCATTTTTACAACATACGTAGCTATTACCCTTGAAAACTAAAACTTTTGAAATAGGAAAAAGAGCCTTTAATCACATTCTTTACCATGTGCAATCATAAATAGTCTAATATCTTCATTTTTTCAAAATACGTAGCTATTACCCTCGAAAACTAAAACTTTTGACATAGAAAAAGAGCCTTTAAGCACATTCTTTACCACGTGCAATCATAAAATAGTCTAATATCTTTATTTTTCCAACATACGTAGCTATTACCCTCGAAAACTAAAACTTTTGACATAGGAAAAGAGCCTTTAATCACATTCTTTACCATTTGCAATCATAAAATAGTCTAATATCTTCATTTTTTCAACATACGTAGCTATTACCCTCGGAAACTAAAACTTTTGACATAGGAAAAGAGCCTTTAAGCACATTCTTTACCATGTGCAATCATAAAATTGTCTAATATCTTCATTTTTCCAACATACGTAGCTATTACCCTCGAAAACTAAAACTTTTGAAATAGGAAAAGAGCCTTTAATCACATTCTTTACCATGTGCAATCATAAAATTGTCTAATATCTTCATTTTTTCCACAGACAAAGCTATTACCCTTGAAAACTAAAACTTTTGACATAGGAAAAGAGCCTTTAATCACATTCTTTACCATTTGCAATCATTAAATAGTCTAATATCTTCATTTTTTCAACATACGTAGCTATTACCCTTGAAAACTAAAACTTTTGAAATAGGAAAAGAGCCTTTAATCACATTCTTTACCAAGTGCAATCATAAATAGTCTAATATCTTCATTTTTTCAACATACGTAGCTATTACCCTCGAAAACTAAAACTTTTGACATAGGAAAAGAGCCTTTAATCACATTCTTTACCATGTGCAATCATAAAATAGTCTAATATCTTCATTTTTTCCACAGACCTAGCTATTACCCTGGAAAACTAAAACTTTTGAAATAGGAAAAGAGCCTTTAATCACATTCTTTACCATTTGCAATCATAAAATAGTCTAATATCTTCATTTTGTCAACATACGTAGCTATTACCCTTGAAAACTAAAACTTTTGACATAGGAAAAGAGCCTTTAAGCACATTCTTTACCATGTGCAATCATAAAATAGTCTAATATCTTCATTTTTCCAACATACGTAGCTATTACCCTCGAAAACTAAAACTTTTGAAATAGGAAAAGAGCCTTTAATCACATTCTTTACCATGTGCAATCATAAAATAGTCTAATATCTTCATTTTTTCAACATACATAGCTATTACCCTCGAAAACTAAAACTTTTGAAATAGGAAAAGAGCCTTTAATCACATTCTTTACCATGTGCAATCACAAAATAGTGTAATATCTTCATTTTTTCAATATACGTAGCTATTACCCTCGAAAACTAAAACTTTTGAAATAGGAAAAGAGCCTTTAATCACATTCTTTACCATGTGCAATCATAAAATTGTCTAATATCTTCATTTTTTCAACATACGTAGCTATTACCCTCGAAAACTAAAACTTTTGACATAGGAAAAGAGCCTTTAATCACATTCTTTACCATTTGCAATCATAAAATAGTCTAATATCTTCATTTTGTCAACATACGTAGCTATTACCCTCGAAAACTAAAACTTTTGACATAGGAAAAGCGCCTTTAATCACATTCTTTACCATTTGCAATCATAAAACAGTCTAATATCTTCATTTTTTTGACATACGTAGCTATTACCCTCGAAAACTAAAACATTTTACATAGGAAAAGAGCCTTTAATCACATTCTTTACCATTTGCAATCATAAAATAGTCTAATATCTTAATTTTTTCAATATACGTAGCTATTACCCTCGGAAACTAAAACTTTTGACATAGGAAAAGAGCCTTTAATCACATTCTTTACCATTTGCAATCATAAAACAGTCTAATATCTTCATTTTTTTGACATACGTAGCTATTACCCTCGAAAACTAAAACATTTTACATTGGAAAAGAGCCTTTAAGCACATTCTTTACCATGTGCAATCATAAAATTGTCTAATATCTTCATTTTTCCAACATACGTAGCTATTACCCTCGAAAACTAAAACTTTTGAAATAGGAAAAGAGCCTTTAATCACATTCTTTACCATGTGCAATCATAAAATTGTCTAATATCTTCATTTTTTCCACAGACAAAGCTATTACCCTTGAAAACTAAAACTTTTGACATAGGAAAAGAGCCTTTAATCACATTCTTTACCATTTGCAATCATTAAATAGTCTAATATCTTCATTTTGTTAACATACGTAGCTATTACCCTTGAAAACTAAAACTTTTGACATAGGAAAAGAGCCTTTAATCACATTCTTTACCATGTGCAATCATAAAATAGTCTAATATCTTCATTTTTTCCACAGACCTAGCTATTACCCTCGAAAACTAAAACTTTTGAAATAGGAAAAGAGCCTTTAATCACATTCTTTACCATGTGCAATCACAAAATAGTGTAATATCTTCATTTTTTCAACATACGTAGCTATTACCCTTGAAAACTAAAACTTTTGAAATAGGAAAAGAGCCTTTAATCACATTCTTTACCATGTGCAATCATAAAATTGTCTAATATCTTCATTTTTTCAACATACGTAGCTATTACCCTCGAAAACAAAAACTTTTGACATAGGAAAAGAGCCTTTAATCACATTCTTTACCATTTGCAATCATAAAATAGTCTAATATCTTCATTTTGTCAACATACGTAGCTATTACCCTTGAAAACAAAAACTTTTGACATAGGAAAAGAGCCTTTAAGCACATTCTTTACCATGTGCAATCATAAAATAGTCTAATATCTTAATTTTTTCAACATACGTAGCTATTACCCTCGGAAACTAAAACTTTTGACATAGGAAAAGAGCCTTTAAGCACATTCTTTACCATGTGCAATCATAAAATTGTCTAATATCTTCATTTTTCCAACATACGTAGCTATTACCCTCGAAAAGTAAAACTTTTGAAATAGGAAAAGAGCCTTTAATCACATTCTTTACCATGTGCAATCATAAAATTGTCTAATATCTTCATTTTTTCCACAGACAAAGCTATTACCCTTGAAAACTAAAACTTTTGACATAGGAAAAGAGCCTTTAATCACATTCTTTACCATTTGCAATCATTAAATAGTCTAATATCTTCATTTTTTCAACATACGTAGCTATTACCCTTGAAAACTAAAACTTTTGACATAGGAAAAGAGCCTTTAAGCACATTCTTTACCATGTGCAATCATAAAATAGTCTAATATCTTCATTTTTCCAACATACGTAGCTATTACCCTCGAAAACTAAAACTTTTGAAATAGGAAAAGAGCCTTTAATCACATTTTTTACCATGGGCAATCATAAATAGTCTAATATCTTCATTTTTTCAACATGCGTAGCTACTACCCTCGAAAACTAAAACTTTTGACATAGGAAAAGAGCCTTTAAGCACATTCTTTACCATGTGCAATCATAAAATAGTCTAATATCTTCATTTTTCCAACATACGTAGCTATTACCCTCGAAAACTAAAACTTTTGAAATAGGAAAAGAGCCTTTAATCACATTCTTTACCATGTGCAATCATAAAATAGTCTAATATCTTCATTTTTTCAACATACATAGCTATTACCCTCGAAAACTAAAACTTTTGAAATAGGAAAAGAGCCTTTAATCACATTCTTTACCTTGTGCAATCACAAAATAGTGTAATATCTTCATTTTTTCAACATACGTAGCTATTACCCTCGAAAACTAAAACTTTTGAAATAGGAAAAGAGCCTTTAATCACATTCTTTACCATTTGCAATCATTAAATAGTCTAATATCTTCATTTTTTCAACATACGTAGCTATTACCCTTGAAAACTAAAACTTTTGAAATAGGAAAAGAGCCTTTAATCACATTCTTTACCATGTGCAATCATAATAGTCTAATATCTTCATTTTTTTCAACATACGTAGCTATTACCCTCGAAAACTAAAACTTTTGACATAGGAAAAGAGCCTTTAATCACATTCTTTACCATGTGCAATCATAAAATAGTCTAATATCTTCATTTTTTCCACAGACCTAGCTATTACCCTGGAAAACTAAAACTTTTGAAATAGGAAAAGAGCCTTTAATCACATTCTTTACCATTTGCAATCATAAAATAGTCTAATATCTTCATTTTGTCAACATACGTAGCTATTACCCTTGAAAACTAAAACTTTTGACATAGGAAAAGAGCCTTTAAGCACATTCTTTACCATGTGCAATCATAAAATAGTCTAATATCTTCATTTTTCCAACATACGTAGCTATTACCCTCGAAAACTAAAACTTTTGAAATAGGAAAAGAGCCTTTAATCACATTCTTTACCATGTGCAATCATAAAATAGTCTAATATCTTCATTTTTTCAACATACATAGCTATTACCCTCGAAAACTAAAACTTTTGAAATAGGAAAAGAGCCTTTAATCACATTCTTTACCATGTGCAATCATAAAATTGTCTAATATCTTCATTTTTTCAACATACGTAGCTATTACCCTCGAAAACTAAAACTTTTGACATAGGAAAAGAGCCTTTAATCACATTCTTTACCATTTGCAATCATAAAATAGTCTAATATCTTCATTTTGTCAACATACGTAGCTATTACCCTCGAAAACTAAAACTTTTGACATAGGAAAAGAGCCTTTAATCACATTCTTTACCATTTGCAATCATAAAACAGTCTAATATCTTCATTTTTTTGACATACGTAGCTATTACCCTCGAAAACTAAAACATTTTACATTGGAAAAGAGCCTTTAATCACATTCTTTACCATTTGCAATCATAAAATAGTCTAATATCTTAATTTTTTCAATATACGTAGCTATTACCCTCGGAAACTAAAACTTTTGACATAGGAAAAGAGCCTTTAAGCACATTCTTTACCATGTGCAATCATAAAATTGTCTAATATCTTCATTTTTCCAACATACGTAGCTATTACCCTCGAAAACTAAAACTTTTGAAATAGGAAAAGAGCCTTTAATCACATTTTTTACCATGGGCAATCATAAATAGTCTAATATCTTCATTTTTTCAACATGCGTAGCTACTACCCTCGAAAACTAAAACTTTTGACATAGGAAAAGAGCCTTTAAGCACATTCTTTACCATGTGCAATCATAAAATAGTCTAATATCTTCATTTTTCCAACATACGTAGCTATTACCCTCGAAAACTAAAACTTTTGAAATAGGAAAAGAGCCTTTAATCACATTCTTTACCATGTGCAATCATAAAATAGTCTAATATCTTCATTTTTTCAACATACATAGCTATTACCCTCGAAAACTAAAACTTTTGAAATAGGAAAAGAGCCTTTAATCACATTCTTTACCATGTGCAATCACAAAATAGTGTAATATCTTCATTTTTTCAACATACGTAGCTATTACCCTCGAAAACTAAAACTTTTGAAATAGGAAAAGAGCCTTTAATCACATTCTTTACCATTTGCAATCATTAAATAGTCTAATATCTTCATTTTTTCAACATACGTAGCTATTACCCTTGAAAACTAAAACTTTTGAAATAGGAAAAGAGCCTTTAATCACATTCTTTACCATGTGCAATCATAAATAGTCTAATATCTTCATTTTTTCAACATACGTAGCTATTACCCTCGAAA
>NW_027064590.1:41547-62995 GCF_032884065.1 Artemia franciscana
ACATTCTTTACTATGTGCAATCATAAAATAGTCTAATATCTTCATTTTTCCAACATACGTAGCTATTACCCTCGAAAACTAAAACTTTTGAAATAGGAAAAGAGCCTTTAATCACATTTTTTTACCATGGGCAATCATAAATAGTCTAATATCTTCATTTTTTCAACATGCGTAGCTACTACCCTCGAAAACTAAAACTTTTGACATAGGAAAAGAGCCTTTAATCACATTCTTTACCATTTGCAATCATAAAATAGTCTAATATCTTCATTTTTTCAACATACGTAGCTATTACCCTCGAAAACTAAAACTTTTGACATAGGAAAAGAGCCTTTAATCACATTCTTTACCATTTGCAATCATAAAATAGTCTAATATCTTCATTTTTTCAACATACGTAGCTATTACCCTCGAAAACTAAAACTTTTGACATAGGAAAAGAGCCTTTAAGCACATTCTTTACCATGTGCAATCATAAAATAGTCTAATATCTTCATTTTTTCCAACATAAGTAGCTATTACCCTCGAGAACTAAAACTTTTGACATAGGAAAAGAGCCTTTAATCACATTCTTTACCATGTGCAATCATAAAATAGTCTAATATTTTCATTTTTTCAACATACGTAGCTATTACCCTCGAAAACTAAAACTTTTGACATAGGAAAATAGCCTTTAATTACATTCTTTACCATGTGCAATCATAAAATAGTCTAATATCTTCATTATTCCAACATAATTAGCTATTACCCTCGAAAACTAAAACTTTTGAAATAGGAAAAGAGCCTTTAATCACATTCTTTACCATTTGCAATCATAAAATAGTCTAATATCTTCATTTTTTCAACATACGTAGCTATTACCCTCGAAAACTAAAACTTTTGACGTAGGAAAAGAGCCTTTAATCACATTCTTTACCATGTGCAATCATAAAATAGTCTAATATCTTCATTTTTTCCACAGACATAGCTATTACCCTCGAAACTAAAACTTTTGAAATAGGAAAAGAGCCTTTAATCACATTCTTTACCATTTGCAATCATAAAATAGTCTAATATCTTCATTTTTTTCAACATACGTAGCTATTACCCTCGAAAACTAAAACTTTTGACGTAGGAAAAGAGCCTTTAATGTAATTCTTTACCATTTGCAATCATAAAATAGTCTAATATTCTCATTTTTTCAACATACGTAGCTATTACCCTCGAAAACTAAAACTTTTGACATAGGAAAAGAGCCTTTAAGCACATTTATTACCATGTGCAATCATAAAATAGTCTAATATCTTCATTTTTACAACATACGTAGCTATTACCCTCGAAAACTAAAACTTTTGACATAGGAAAAGAGCCTCTAATCACATTCTTTACCATTTCCAATCATAAAATAGTCTAATATCTTCTTTTTTTCAACATACGTAGCTATTACCCTCAAAAACTAAAACTTTTGACATAAGAAAAGAGCCTTTAAGCACATTCTTTACCATGTGCAATCATAAAATAGTCTAATATCTTCATTTTTACAACATACGTAGCTATTACCCTTGAAAACTAAAACTTTTGAAATAGGAAAAGAGCCTTTAATCACATTCTTTACCATGTTCAATCATAAATAGTCTAATATCTTCATTTTTTCAACATACGTAGCTATTACCCTCGAAAACTAAAACTTTTGACATAGAAAAAGAGCCTTTAAGCACATTCTTTACCACGTGCAATCATAAAATAGTCTAATATCTTCATTTTTCCAACATACGTAGCTATTACCCTCGAAAACTAAAACTTTTGACATAGGAAAAGAGCCTTTAATCACATTCTTTACCATTTGCAATCATAAAATAGTCTAATATCTTCATTTTGTCAACATACGTAGCTATTACCCTTGAAAACTAAAACTTTTGACATAGGAAAAGAGCCTTTAAGCACATTCTTTACCATGTGCAATCATAAAATAGTCTAATATCTTAATTTTTTTCAACATACGTAGCTATTACCCTCGGAAACTAAAACTTTTGACATAGGAAAAGAGCCTTTAAGCACATTCTTTACCATGTGCAATCATAAAATTGTCTAATATCTTCATTTTTCCAACATACGTAGCTATTACCCTCGAAAACTAAAACTTTTGAAATAGGAAAAGAGCCTTTAATCACATTCTTTACCATGTGCAATCATAAAATTGTCTAATATCTTCATTTTTTCCACAGACAAAGCTATTACCCTTGAAAACTAAAACTTTTGACATAGGAAAAGAGCCTTTAATCACATTCTTTACCATTTGCAATCATTAAATAGTCTAATATCTTCATTTTTTCAACATACGTAGCTATTACCCTTGAAAACTAAAACTTTTGACATAGGAAAAGAGCCTTTAAGCACATTCTTTACCATGTGCAATCATAAAATAGTCTAAAATCTTCATTTTTCCAACATACGTAGCTATTACCCTCAAAAACTAAAACTTTTGAAATAGGAAAAGAGCCTTTAATCACATTTTTTACCATGGGCAATCATAAATAGTCTAATATCTTCATTTTTTCAACATGCGTAGCTACTACCCTCGAAAACTAAAACTTTTGACATAGGAAAAGAGCCTTTAATCACATTCTTTACCATTTGCAATCATAAAATAGTCTAATATCTTCATTTTTTCAACATACGTAGCTATTACCCTCGAAAACTAAAACTTTTGACATAGGAAAAGAGCCTTTAATCACATTCTTTACCATGTGCAATCATAAAATAGTCTAATATCTTCATTTTTTCAAGATACGTAGCTATTACCCTCGAAAACTAAAACTTTTGAAATAGGAAAAGAGCCTTTAATCACATTCTTTACCATGTGCAATCATAAAATAGTCTAATATCTTCATTTTTTCAACATACGTAGCTATTACCCCTCGAAAACTAAAACTTTTGACATAGGAAAATAGCCTTTAATTACATTCTTTACCATGTGCAATCATAAATAGTCTAATATCTTCATTATTCCAACATAATTAGCTATTACCCTCGAAAACTAAAACTTTTGAAATAGGAAAAGAGCCTTTAATCACATTCTTTACCATTTGCAATCATAAAATAGTCTAATATCTTCATTTTTTCAACATACGTAGCTATTACCCTCGAAAACTAAAACTTTTGACATAGGAAAAGAGCCTTTAAGCACATTCTTTACCATGTGCAATCATAAAATAGTCTAATATCTTCATTTTTCCAACATAAGTAGCTATTACCCTCGAAAACTAAAACTTTTGACATAGGAAAAGAGCCTTTAATCACATTCTTTACCATATGCAATCATAAAATAGTCTAATATCTTCATTTTTTTCAAGATACGTAGCTATTACCCTCGAAAACTAAAACTTTTGAAATAGGAAAAGAGCCTTTAATCACATTCTTTACCATGTGCAATCATAAAATAGTCTAATATCTTCATTTTTTCAACATACGTAGCTATTACCCTCGAAAACTAAAACTTTTGACATAGGAAAATAGCCTTTAATCACATTCTTTACCATGTGCAATCATAAAATAGTCTAATATCTTCATTTTTACAACATACGTAGCTATTACCCTCGAAAACTAAAACTTTTGACACAGAAAAAGAGCCTCTAATCACATTCTTTACCAGTTGCAATCATAAAATAGTCTAATATCTTCATTTTTTCAACATACGTAGCTATTACCCTCGAAAACTAAAACTTTTGACATAAGAAAAGAGCCTTTAAGCACATTCTTTACCATGTGCAATCATAAAATAGTCTAATATCTTCATTTTTCCAACATACGTAGCTATTACCCTTGAAAACTAGAACTTTTGAAATAGGAAAAGAGCCTTTAATCACATTCTTTACCATGTGCAATCATAAACAGTCTAATATCTTCATTTTTTCAACATACGTAGCTATTACCCTCGAAAACTAAAACTTTTGACATAGGAAAAGAGCCTTTAAGCACATTCTTTACCACGTGCAATCATAAAATAGTCTAATATCTTCATTTTTCCAACATACGTAGCTATTACCCTCGAAAACTAAAATTTTTGAAATAGGAAAAGAGCCTTTAATCACATTTTTTACCATTTGCAATCATAAAATAGTCTAATATCTTCATTTTTTCAACATACGTAGCTATTACCATCGAAAACTAAAACTTTTGACATAGGAAAAGAGCCTTTAATCACATTCTTTACCATGTGCAATCATAAAATAGTCTAATATCTTCATTTTTTCCACAGACCTAGCTATTACCCTCGAAAACTAAAACTTTTGAAATAGGAAAAGAGCCTTTAATCACATTCTTTACCATTTGCAATCATAAAATAGTCTAATATCTTCATTTTTTCAACATACGTAGCTATTACCCTCGAAAACTAAAACTTTTGAAATAGGAAAAGAGCCTTTAATCACATTCTTTACCATGTGCAATCACAAAATAGTGTAATATCTTCATTTTTTCAACATACGTAGCTATTACCCTCGAAAACTAAAACTTTTGAAATAGGAAAAGAGCCTTTAATCACATTCTTTACCATGTGCAATCATAAAATTGTCTAATATCTTCATTTTTTCAACATACGTAGCTATTACCCTCGAATACTAAAACTTTTGACATAGGAAAAGAGCCTTTAATCACATTCTTTACCATTTGCAATCATAAAATAGTCTAATATCTTCATTTTGTCAACATACGTAGCTATTACCCTTGAAAACTAAAACTTTTGACATAGGAAAAGAGCCTTTAAGCACATTCTTTACCACGTGCAATCATAAAATAGTCTAATATCTTCATTTTTCCAACATACGTAGCTATTACCCTCGAAAACTAAAACTTTTGAAATAGGAAAAGAGCCTTTAATCACATTCTTTACCATGTGCAATCATAAAATAGTCTAATATCTTCATTTTTACAACATACGTAGCTATTACCCTTGAAAACTAAAACTTTTGAAATAGGAAAAGAGCCTTTAATCACATTCTTTACCATGTGCAATCATAAATAGTCTAATATCTTCATTTTTTCAACATACGTAGCTATTACCCTCGAAAACTAAAACTTTTGATATAGAAAAAGAGCCTTTAAGCACATTCTTTACCACGTGCAATCATAAAATAGTCTAATATCTTCATATTTTCAACATACGTAGCTATTACCCTCGAAAAATAAAACTTTTGACATAGGAAAAGAGCCTTTAATCAAATTCTTTACCATGTGCAATCATAAAATAGTCTAATATCTTCATTTTTTCAACATACGTAGCTATTACCCTCGAAAACTAAAACATTTTACATTGGAAAAGAGCCTTTAATCACATTCTTTACCATTTGCAATCATAAAATAGTCTAATATCTTCATTTTTTCAACATACGTAGCTATTACCCTAGAAAACTAAAACTTTTGAAATAGGAAAAGAGCCTTTAATCACATTCTTTTCCATGTGCAATCACAAAATAGTGTAATATCTTCATTTTTTCAACATGCGTAGCTATTACCCTCGAAAACTAAAACTTTTGAAATAGGAAAAGAGCCTTTAATCACATTCTTTACCATGTGCAATCATAAAATTGTCTAATATCTTCATTTTTTCAACATACGTAGCTATTACCCTCGAAAACTAAAACTTTTGACATAGGAAAAGAGCCTTTAATCACATTCTTTACCATTTGCAATCATAAAATAGTCTAATATCTTCATTTTGTCAACATACGTAGCTATTACCCTTGAAAACTAAAACTTTTGACATAGGAAAAGAGCCTTTAAGCACATTCTTTACCATGTGCAATCATAAAATAGTCTAATATCTTCATTTTTCCAACATACGTAGCTATTACCCTCGAAAACAAAAACTTTTGAAATAGGAAAAGAGCCTTTAATCACATTCTTTACCATGGGCAATCATAAATAGTCTAATATCTTCATTTTTTCAACATGCGTAGCTATTACCCTCGAAAACTAAAACTTTTGACATAGGAGAAGAGCCTTTAATCACATTCTTTACCATTTGCAATCATAAAATATTCTAATATCTTCATTTTTTCAACATACGTAGCTATTACCCTCGAAAACTAAAACTTTTAACATAGGAAAAGAGCCTTTAAGCACATTCTTTACCATGTGCAATCATAAAATAGTCTAATACCTTCATTTTTCCAACATAAGTAGCTCTTACCCTCGAAAACTAAAACTTTTGACATAGGAAAAGAGCCTTTAATCACATTCTTTACCATGTGCAATCATAAAATAGTTTAATATCTTCATTTTTTCAACATACTTAGCTATTACCCTCGAAAACTAAAACTTTTGAAATAGGAAAAGAGCCTTTAATCACATTCTTTACCATGTGCAATCATAAAATAGTCTAATATCTTCATTTTTTCAACATACGTAGCTATTACCCTCGAAAACTAAAACTTTTGACATTGGAAAAGAGCCTTTAATCACATTCTTTACCATTTGCAATCATAAAATAGTCTAATATCTTCATTTTTTCAACATACGTAGCTATTACCCTCGAAAACTAAAACATTTTACATTGGAAAAGAGCCTTTAATCACATTCTTTACCATTTGCAATCATAAAATAGTCTAATATCTTAATTTTTTCAACATACGTAGCTATTACCCTCGAAAACTAAAACTTTTGACATAGGAAAAGAGCCTTTAAGCACATTCTTTACCATGTGCAATCGTAAAATTGTCTAATATCTTCATTTTTGCAACATACGTAGCTATTACCCTCGAAAACTAAAACTTTTGAAATAGGAAAAGAGCCTTTAATCACATTCTTTACCATGTGCAATCATAAAATTGTCTAATATCTTCATTTTTTCCACAGACAAAGCTATTACCCTTGAAAACTAAAACTTTTGACATAGGAAAAGAGCCTTTAATCACATTCTTTACCATTTGCAATCATTAAATAGTCTAATATTTTCATTTTGTCAACATACGTAGCTATTACCCTTGAAAACTAAAACTTTTGACATAGGAAAAGAGCCTTTAAGCACATTCTTTACCATGTGCAATCATAAAATAGTCTAATATCTTCATTTTTCCAACATACGTAGCTATTACCCTCGAAAACTAAAACTTTTGACATAGGAAAAGAGCCTTTAATCACATTCTTTACCATTTGCAATCATAAAATAGTCTAATATTTTCATTTTGTCAACATACGTAGCTATTACCCTTGAAAACTAAAACTTTTGACATAGGAAAAGAGCCTTTAATCACATTCTTTACCATTTGCAATCATAAAATAGTCTAATATCTTCATTTTTTCAACATACGTAGCTATTACCCTCGAAAACTAAAACTTTTGACATAGGAAAAGAGCCTTTAAGCACATTCTTTACCATGTGCAATCATAAAATAGTCTAATATCTTCATTTTTCCAACATAAGTAGCTATTACCCTTGAAAACTAAAACTTTTGAAATAGGAAAAGAGCCTTTAATCACATTCTTTACCATGTGCAATCATAAAATAGTCTAATATCTTCATTTTTTCAACATACGTAGCTATTACCCTCGAAAACTAAAACTTTTGACATAGGAAATAGCCTTTAATCACATTCTTTACCATTTGCAAACATAAAATAGTCTAATATCTTAATTTTTTCAACATACGTAGCTATTACCCTCGAAAACTAAAACTTTTGACATAGGAAAAGAGCCTTTAAGCACATTCTTTACCATGTGCAATCATAAAATTGTCTAATATCTTCATTTTTCCAACATACGTAGCTATTACCCTTGAAAACTAAAACTTTTGAAATAGGAAAAGAGCCTTTAATCACATTGTTTACCATGTGCAATAATAAAATTGTCTAATATCTTCATTTTTTTCACAGACCTAGCTATTACCCTCGAAAACTAAAACTTTTGAAATAGGAAAAGAGCCTTTAATCACATTCTTTCCCATTAGCAATCATAAAATAGTCTAATATCTTAATTTTTTCAACATACCTAGCAATTACCCTCGAAAACTAAAACTTTTGACATAGGAATAGAGCCTTTAAGCACATTTTTTAACATGTGCAATCATAAAATAGTCTAATATCTTCATTTTTCCAACATACGTAGCTATTACCCTCGAAAACTAAAACTTTTGAAAAAGGAAAAGAGCCTTTAATCACATTCTTTACCATTTACAATCATAAAATAGTCTAATATCTTCATTTTTTCAACATACGTAGCTATTACCCTCGAAAACTAAAACTTTTGACATAGGAAAAGAGCATTTAATCACATTCTTTACCATGTGCAATCATAAAATAGTCTAATATCTTCATTTTTTCTACAGACCTAGCTATTACCCTCGAAAACTAAAACTTTTGACATAGGAAAAGAGCCTTTAATCACATTCTTTACCATTTGCAATCATAAAATAGTCTAATATCTTCATTTTTTCAACATAAGTAGCTATTACCCTCGAAACTAAAACTTTTGACATAGGAAAAGAGCCTTTAAGCCCATTCTTTACCATGTGCAATCATAAAATAGTCTAATATCTTCATTTTTCCAACATATGTAGCTATTACCCTCAAAAACTTAAACTTTTGACATAGGAAAAGAGCCTTTAATCACATTCTTTAACATTTGCAATCATAAAATAGTCTAATATCTTCATTTTTTCAACATACGTAGCTATTACCCTCGAAAACTAAATCTTTTGACATAGGAAAAGAGCCTTTAAGCACATTCTTTACCATGTGCAATCATAAAATAGTCTAATATCTTCATTTTTCCAACATAAGTAGCTATTACCCTCGAAAACTAAAACTTTTGAAATAGAAAAAGAGCCTTTAATCACATTCTTTACCATGTGCAATCATAAAATAGTCTAATATCTTCATTTTTTCAACATACGTAGCTATTAACCTCAAAAAACAAAAACTTTTGACATAGGGAAAGAGCCTTTAATCACATTCTTTACCATTTGCAATCATAAAATAGTCTAATATCTTCATTTTTTCAACATACGTAGCTATTACTCTCGAAAACTAAAACTTTTGACATAGGAAAAGAGCCTTTAATCATATTCTTTACCATTTGCAATCATAAAATAGTCTAATATCTTTATTTTTTCAACATACGTAGCTATTACCCTCGAAAACTAAAACTTTTGACATAGGAAAAGAGCCTTTAAGCACATTCTTTACCATGTGCAATCATAAAATTGTCTAATATCTTCATTTTTCCAACATACGTAGCTATTACCCTCGAAAACTAAAACTTTTGACATGGGAAAAGAGCCTTTAATCATATTCTTTACCATGTGCAATCAAAAAATAGTCTAATATCTTCATTTTTTCAACATACGTAGCTATTACCCTCGAAAACTAAAACTTTTGAAATAGGAAAAAAGCCTTTAATCAAATTCTTTACCATGTGCAATCATCATAAAATAGTCTAATATCTTCATTTTTTCAACATACGTAGCTATTACCCTCGAAAACTATAACTTTTGAAATAGGAAAAGAGCCTTTAATTATATTCTTTACCATTTGCAATCATAAAATGGTCTAATATCTTCATTTTTTCAACATACGTAGCTATTACCCTCGAAAAATAAAACTTTTGACATAGGAAAAGAGCCTTTAATCACATTCTTTACCATTTGCAATCATAAAATGGTCTAATATCATCATTTTTTCAACATACGTAGCTATTACCCTCGAAAACTAAAACTTTTGACATAGGAAAAGAGCCTTTAATCACATTCTTTACCATTTGCAATCATAAAATAGTCTAATATCTTCATTTTTTCAACATACTTAGGTATTACCCTCGAAAACTAAAACTTTTGACATAGGAAAAGAGCCTTTAATCACATTCTTTACCATTTGCAATCATAAAATAGTCTAATATCCTCATTTTTTCAACATACGTAGCTATTACCCTCGAAAACTAAAACTTTTGACATAGGAAAAGAGCCTTTAATCACATTCTTTACCATTTGCAATCATAAAATAGTCTAATATCTTCATTTTTTCAACATACGTTGCTCTTACCCCCGAAAACTAAAACTTTTGAAATAGGAAAAGAGCCGTTAATCACATTCTTTACCATTTGCAATCATAAAATAGTCTAATATCTTCATTTTTTCCACAGACAAAGCTATTACCCTCGAAAACTAAAACTTTTGACATAGGAAAAGAGCCTCTAATCACATTCTTTACCATTTGCAATCATAAAATAGTCTAATATCTTCATTTTTTCAACATACGTAGCTATTACCCTCGAAAACTAAAATTTTTTACATTGGAAAAGAGCATTTAATCACATTCTTTACCATTTGCAATCATAAAATAGTGTAATATCTTCATTTTTTTCAACATACGCAGCTATTACCCTCGAAAACTAAAACTTTTGACATAGGAAAAGAGCCTTTAAGCACATTCTTTACCATGTGCTATCATAAAATTGTCTAATATCTTCATTTTTCCAACATACGTAGCTATTACCCTCGAAAACTAAAACATTTGAAATAGGAAAAGAGCCTTTAATCACATTCTTTACCATGTGCAATCATAAAATTGTCTAATATCTTCATTTTTTCCACAGACAAAGCTATTACCCTTGAAAACTAAAACTTTTGACATAGGAAAAGAGCCTTTAATCACATTCTGTACCATGTGCAATCATAAAATAGTTTAATATCTTCATTTTTTTCACAGACCTAGCTATTACCCTCGAAAACTAAAACTTTTGCAATAGGAAAAGAGCCTTTAATCACATTCTTTACCATTAGCAATCATAAAATAGTCTAATATCTTAATTTTTTCCACATACGTAGCAATTACCCTCGAAAACTAAAACTTTTGACATAGGAAAAGAGCCTTTAAGCACATTCTTTACCATGTGCAATCTTAAAATAGTCTAATATCTTCATTTTTTTAACATACGTAGCTATTACCCTCCAAAAACTAAAACTTTTGAAAAAGGAAAAGAGCCTTTAATCACATTCTTTACCATTTGCAATCATAAAATAGTCTAATATCTTCATTTTTTCAACATACGTAGCTATTACCCTCGAAAACTAAAACTTTTGACATAGGAAAAGAGCCTTTAATCACATTCTTTACAATGTGCAATCATAAAATAGTCTAATATCTTCATTTTTTCTACAGACCTAGCTATTACCCTCGAAAAACTAAAACTTTTGAAATAGGAAAAGAGCCTTTAATCACATTCTTTACCATTTGCAATCATAAAATAGTCTAATATCTTCATTTTTTCAACATACGTAGCTATTACCCTCGAAAATTAAACTTTTGAAATCGGAAAAGAGCCTTTAATCACATTCTTTACCATGTGCAATCATAAAATTGTCTAATATCTTCATTTTTTCAACATACGTAGCTATTACCCTCGAAAACTAAAACTTTTGACATAGGAAAAGAGCCTTTAATCACATTCTTTACCATTTGTAATCATAAAATAGTCTAATATCTTCATTTTTTCAACATACGTAGCTATTACCCTCGAAACTAAAACTTTTGACATAGGAAAAGAGCCTTTAAGCACATTCTTTACCATGTGCAATCATAAAATAGTCTAATATCTTCATTTTTCCAACATACGTAGCTATTACCCTCGAAAACTAAAACTTTTGACGTAGGAAAAGAGCCTTTAATCACATTCTTTACCATTTGCAATCATAAAATAGTCTAATATCTTCATTTTTTCAACATACGTAGCTATTACCCTCGAAAACTAAATCTTTTGACATAGAAAAAGAGCCTTTAAGAACATTCTTTACCATTTGCAATCATAAAATAGTCTAATATCTTCATTTTTCCAACATACGTAGCTATTACCCTCGAAAATTAAAACTTTTGAAATAGGAAAAGAGCCTTTAATCACAATCTTTACCATGTGCAATCACAAAATAGTCTAATATCTTCATTGTTTTCAACATACGTAGCTATTACCCTCGAAAACAAAAACTTTTGACATAGGAAAAGAGCCTTTAATCACATTCTTTACCATTTGCAATCATAAAATAGTCTAATATCTTCATTTTTTCAACATACTTAGCTATTACCCTCGAAAACTAAAACTTTTGACATAGGAAAAGAGCCTTTAATCACATTCTTTACCATTTGCAATCATAAAATAGTCTAATATCTTCATTTTTTCAACATACGTAGCTATTACCCTTGAAAACTAAAACTTTTGACATAGGAAAAGAGCCTTTAAGCACATTCTTTACCATGTGCAATCATAAAATTGTCTAATATCTTCATTTTCCCAACATACGTAGCTATTACCCTCTAAAACTAAAACTTTTGACATGGGAAAAGAGCCTTTAATCACATTCTTTACCATGTGCAATCATAAAATAGTCTAATATCTTCATTTTTTCAACATACTTAGCTATTACCCTCGAAAACAAAAACTTTTGAAATAGGAAAAAAGCCTTTAATCAAATTCTTTACCATGTGCAATCATCATAAAATAGTCTAATATCTTCATTTTTTCAACATACGTAGCTATTACCCTCGAAAACTAAAACTTTTGACATGGGAAAAGAGCCTTTATTCACATTCTTTACCATGTGCAATCATAAAATAGTCTAATATCTTCATTTTTTCAAAATACTTAGCTATTACCCTCGAAAACTAAAACTTTTGAAATCGGAAAAGAGCCTTTAATCACATTCTTTACCATTTGCAATCATAAAATGGTCTAATATCTTCATTTTTTCAACATACGTAGCTATTACCCTCGAAAAATAAAACTTTTGACATAGGAAAAGAGCCTTTAATCACATTCTTTACCATTTGGAATCATAAAATGGTCTAATATCTTCATTTTTTCAACATACGTAGCTATTACCCTCGAAAACTAAAACTTTTGAAATAGGAAAAGAACCTTAAATCACATTCTTTACCATGTGCAATCATAAAATTGTCTAATATCTTCATTTTTTCAACATACGTAGCTATTACCATCGAAAACTAAAACTTTTGACATAGGAAAAGAGCCTTTAATCACATTCTTTACCATTTGCAATCAATAGATAGTCTAATATATTCATTTTTTCAACATACGTAGCTATTACCCTCGAAAACTGAAACTTTTGACATAGGAAAAGAGCCTTTAAGCACATTCTTTACCATGTGCAATCATAAAATTGTCTAATATCTTCATTTTTCCAACATACGTAGCTATTACCCTCGAAAACTAAAACTTTTGACATAGGAAAAGAGCCTTAATCACATTCTTTACCATTTGCAATCATAAAATAGTCTAAAATCTTCATTTTTTCAACATACGTAGCTATTACCCTCGAAAACTAAAACATTTGACATAGGAAAAGAGCCTTTAGGCGCATTCTTTACCATGTGCAATCATAAAATAGTCTAATATCTTCATTTTTCCAACATACGTAGCTATTACCCTCGAAAACTAAAACTTTTGACATAGGAAAAGAGCCTTTAATCACATTCTTTACCATTTGCAATCATAAAATATTCTAATATCTTCATTTTTTCAACATACATAGCTATTACCCTCGAAAACTAAAACTTTTCACACAGGATAAGAGCCTTTAATCAAATTCTTTACCATTTTTAATCATAAGATAGTCTAATATCATCATTTTTTCAACATACGTAGCTATTACCCTCGAAAACTAAAACTTTTGACATAGGAAAAGAGCCTTTAAGCACATTCTTTACCATGTGCAATCATAAAATTGTCTAATATCTTCATTTTTCCAACATACGTAGCTATTACCCTCGAAAACTAAAACTTTTGAAATAGGAAAAGAGCCTTTAATCACATTCTTTACCATGTGCAGTCATAAAATTGTCTAATATCTTCATTTTTTCCACAGACAAAGCTATTACCCTCGAAAACTAAAACTTTTGACATAGGAAAAGAGCCTTTAATCACATTCTTTACCATTTGCAATCATAAAATAGTCTAATATCTTCATTTTTTCAACATACGTAGCTATTACCCTCGAAAACTAAAACTTTTGAAATAAGAAAAGAGCCTTTAATCACATTCTTTACCATGTGCAATCATAAAATTGTCTAATATCTTCATTTTTTCCACAGACAAAGCTATTACCCTCGAAAACTAAAACTTTTGACTAAGGAAAAGAGCCTTTAATCACATTCTTTACCATGTGCAATCATAAAATAGTCTAATATCTTCATTTTTTCCACAGACATAGCTATTACCCTCGAAAACTAAAACTTTTGACATAGGAAAAGAGCCTTTAATCACATTCTTTACCATTTGCAATCATAAAATAGTCTAATATCTTCATTTTTTCAACATACGTAGCTATTACCCTCGAAAACTAAAACTTTTGAAATAAGAAAAGAGCCTTTAATCACATTCTTTACCATGTGCAATCATAAAATAGTCTAATATCTTAATTTTTTCCACAGACATAGCTATTACCCTCGAAAACTAAAACTTTTGAAATAGGAAAAGAGCCTTTAATCACATTCTTTACCATGTGCAATCATAAAATAGTCTAATATCTTCATTTTTTCAACATACGTAGCTATTACCCTCGAAAACTAAAACTTTTGACATAGGAAAAGAGCCTTTAATCACATTCTTTACCATTTGCAATCATAAAATAGTCTAATATCCTCATTTTTTTCAACATACGTAGCTATTACCCTCGAAAACTAAAACTTTTGACATAGGAAAAGAGCCTTTAAGCACATTCTTTACCATGTGCAATCATAAAATTGTCTAATATCTTCATTTTTTCCATCATACGTAGATATTACCCTCGAAAACTAAAACTTTTGACATGGGAAAAAAGCCTTTAATCACATTCTTTACCATGTGCAATCATAAAATAGTCTAATATCTTCATTTTTTCAACATACGTAGCTATTACCCTCGAAAACTAAAACTTTTGAAATAGGAAAAGAGCCTTTAATCAAATTCTTTACCATGTGAAATCATAAAATAGTGTAATATCTTCATTTTTTCAACATACGTAGCTATTACCCTCGAAAACTAAAACTTTCGACATAGGAAAAGAGCCTTTAATCACATTCTTTACCATGTGCAGTCATAAAATTGTCTAATATCTTCATTTTTTCCACAGACAAAGCTATTACCCTCGAAAACTAAAACTTTTGACATAGGAAAAGAGCCTTTAATCACATTCTTTACCATTTGCAATCATAAAATAGTCTAATATCTTCATTTTTTCAACATACGTAGCTATTACCCTCGAAAACTAAGACTTTTGAAATAAGAAAAGAGCCTTTAATCACATTCTTTACCATGTGCAATCATAAAATTGTCTAATATCTTCATTTTTTCCACAGACAAAGCTATTACCCTCGAAAACTAAAACTTTTGACTAAGGAAAAGAGCCTTTAATCACATTCTTTACCATGTGCAATCATAAAATAGTCTAATATCTTCATTTTTTCCACAGACATAGCTATTACCCTCGAAAACTAAAACTTTTGAAATAGGAAAAGAGCCTTTAATCACATTCTTTACCATGTGCAATCATAAAATAGTCTAATATCTTCATTTTTTCAACATACGTAGCTATTACCCTCGAAAACTAAAACTTTTGACATAGGAAAAGAGCCTTTAATCACATTCTTTACCATTTGCAATCATAAAATAGTCTAATATCCTCATTTTTTCAACATACGTAGCTATTACCCTCGAAAACTAAAACTTTTGACATAGGAAAAGAGCCTTTAAGCACATTCTTTACCATGTGCAATCATAAAATTGTCTAATATCTTCATTTTTCCATCATACGTAGATATTACCCTCGAAAACTAAAACTTTTGACATGGGAAAAGAGCCTTTAATCACATTCTTTACCATGTGCAATCATAAAATAGTCTAATATCTTCATTTTTTCAACATACGTAGCTATTACCCTCGAAAACTAAAACTTTCGACATAGGAAAAGAGCCTTTAATCACATTCTTTACCATTTGCAATCATAAAATAGTCTAATATCTTCATTTTTTCAACATACGTAGCTATTACCCTCGAAAATTAAAACTTTTGAAATTGGAAAAGAGCCTTTAATCACATTCTTTTTCATTTGCAATCATAAAATAGTCTAATATCTTCATTTTTTCAACATACGTAGCTATTACCCTCGAAAACTAAAACTTTTGACATAGGAAAAGAGCCTTTAATCACATTCTTTACCATTTGCAATCATAAAATAGTCTAATATCATCATTTTTTCAACATACATAGCTATTACCCTCGAAAACTAAAACTTTTGACATAGGAAAAGAGCCTTTTATCACATTATTTACCATTTGCAATATTAAAATAGTCTAATATCTTCATTTTTTCAACATACGTAACTCTTACCCCCAAAAACTAAGACTTTTGAAATAGGAAAAGAGCCTTTAATCACATTCTTTACCATTTGCAATCATAAAATAGTCTAATATCTTCATTTTTTCAGCATCCATAGCTATTACCCTCGAAAACTAAAACTTTTGACATAGGAAAAGAGCCTTTAATCACATTCTTTACCATGTGCAATCATAAAATAGTCTAATATCTGCATTTTTTCAACATACTTAGCTATTACCCTCGAAAACTAAAACTTTTGAAATAGGAAAAGAGCCTTTAATCACATTCTTTACCATGTGCAATCATAAAATAGTCTAATATCCTCATTTTTTCAACATACGTAGCTATTACCGTCGAAAACTAAAACTTTTGAAATAGGAAAAGAGCCGTTAATCACATTCTTTACCGTTTGCAATCATAAAATAGTCTAATATCTTCATTTTTTCAACATACTTAGCTATTACCCTCGAAAACTAAAACTTTTGAAATAGGAAAAGAGCCTTTAATCACATTCTTTACCATGTGCAATCATATAATAGTCTAATATCTTCATTTTTACAACAGACATAGCTATTACCCTCGAAAACTAAACCTTTTGAAATAGGAAAAGAGCCTTTAATCACATTCTTTACCATTTGCAATCATAAAATAGTCTAATATCTTCATTTTTCAACATACGTAGCTATTACCCTCGAAAACTAAAACTTTTGAAATAGGAAAAGAGCCTTTAATCACATTCCTTACCATTTACAATCATAAAATTGTCTAATATCTTCATTTTTTCCACAGACATAGCTATTACCCTCGAAAACTAAAACTTTTGAAATAGGAAAAGAGCCTTTAATCACATTCTTTACCATTTGCAATCATAAAATAGTCTAATATCTTCATTTTTTCAACATACGTAGCTATTACCCTCGAAAACTAAAACTTTTGACATAGGAAAAGAGCCTTTAATCAAATTCTTTACCATTTGCAATCATAAAATAGTCTAATATCTTCATTTTTTCAACATACGTAGCTATTACCCTCGAAAACTAAAACTTTTGAAATAGGAAAAGAGCCTTAGCCTTTAATTACATTCTTTACCATTTGCAATCATAAAATAGTCTAATATCTTCATTTTTTCAACATACGTAGCTATTACCTACGAAAACTAAAACTTTTGAAATAGAAAAAGGGCCTTTAATCACATTTTTTACCATGTGCAATCATAATATAGTCTAATATCTTCATTTTTTCAACATACGTAGCTATTACCCTCGAAAACTAAAACTTTTGAAATAGGAAAAGAGCCTTTAATCACATTCTTTACCATGTGCAATCATAAAATTGTCTAATATCTTCATTTTTTGAACATACGTAGCTATTACCCTCGAAAACTAAAACTTTTGACATAGGAAAAGAGCCTTTAAGCACATTCTTTACCATGTGCAATCATAAAATAGTCTAATATCTTCATTTTTCCAACATAGGTAGCTATTACCCTCGAAAACTAAAAGTTTTGACATAGGAAAAGAGCCTTTAATCACATTCTTTACAATGTGCAATCATAAAATAGTCTAATATCTTCATTTTTTCAACATACGTAGCTATTACCCTCAAAAAATAAAACTTTTGAAATAGGAAAAGAGTGCCTTTAATCACATTCTTTACCATGTGCAATCATAAAATAGTCTAATATCTTCATTTTTTCAACATACGTAGCTATTACCGTCGAAAACTAAAACTTTTGACATAGGAAAAGAGCCTTTAATCACATTCTTTACCATTTGCAATCATAAAATAGTCTAATATCTTCATTTTTTCAACATAAGTAGCTATTACCCTCGAAAACTAAAACTTTCGACATAGGAAAAGAGCCTTTAAGCACATTCTTTACCATGTGCAATCATAAAATTGTCTAATATCTTCATTTTTCCAACATACGTAGCTATTACCCTCGTAAACTAAAACTTTTGACATGGGAAAAGAGCCTTTAATCACATTCTTTACCATGTGCAATCATAAAATAGTCTAATATCTTCATTTTTTCAACATACGTAGCTATTACCCTCGAAAACTAAAACTTTTGAAATAGGAAAAGAGCCTTTAATCAAATTCTTTACCATGTGAAATCATAAAATAGTCTAATATCTTCATTTTTTCAACATACGTAGCTTTTACCCTCGAAAACTAAAACTTTTGACATAGGAAAAGAGCCTTTAATCACATTCTTTACCATTTGCAATCATAAAATAGTCTAATATCTTCATTTTTCAACATACGTAGCTATTACCCTCGAAAACTAAAACTTTTGAAATAGGAAAAGAGCCTTTAATCACATTCTTTACCATTTGAAATCATAAAATAGTCTAATATCTTCATTTTTTCAACATACGTAGCTTTTACCCTCGAAAACTAAAACTTTTGACATAGGAAAAGAGCCTTTAATCACATTCTTTACCATTTGCAATCATAAAATAGTCTAAGATCATCATTTTTTCAACAAACATAGCTATTACCCTCGAAAACTAAAACTTTTGACATAGGAAAAGAGCCTTTAATCACATTCTTTACCATTTGCAATCATAAAATAGTCTAATATCTTCATTTTTTCAACATACGTAGCTATTACCCTCGAAAACTAAAACTTTTGACACAGGAAAAGAGCCTTTAATCACATTCTTTACCATGTGCAATCATAAATTGGTCTAATATCTTCATTTTTTCAACATAGGTAGCTCTTACCCCCGAAAACTAAAACTTTTGAAATAGGAAAAGAGCCTTTAATCACATTCTTTACCATTCTCAATCATAAAATAGTCTAATATCTTCATTTTTTCAACATACGTAGCTATTACCCTCGAAAACTAAAACTTTTGACACAGGAAAAGAGCCTTTAATCACATTCTTTACCATGTGCAATCATAAATTGGTCTAATATCTTCATTTTTTCAACATACTTAGCTATTACCCTCGAAAACTAAAACTTTTGAAATAGGAAAAGAGCCTTTAATCACATTCTTTACCATGTGCCATCATAAAATTGTCTAATATCTTCATTTTTTCAACATACGTTGCTATTACCCTCGAAAACTAAAACTTTTGAAATAGGAAAAGAGCCTTTAATCACATTCTTTACCATGTTCAATCATAAAATAGTCTAATATCTTCATTTTTTCAACATACGTAGCTATTACCGTCGAAAACTAAAACGTTCGAAATGGGAAAAGAGCCTTTAATCAAATTCTTTACCATGTGCAATCATAAAATAGTCTAATATCTTCATTTTTTCCACAGACAAAGCTATTACCCTCGAAAACTAAAACTTTTGACATAGGAAAAGAGCCTTTAATCACATTCTTTACCATTTGCAATCATAAAATTGTCTAATATCTTCATTTTTTCAACATACGTAGCTATTGAATTCTTTACCATGTGAAATCATAAAATAGTCTAATATCTTCATTTTTTCAACATACGTAGCTTTTACCCTCGAAAACTAAAAGTTTTGACATAGGAAAAGAGCCTTTAATCACATTCTTTACCATTTGCAATCATAAAATAGTCTAATATCTTCATTTTTTTAACATACGTAGCTATTACCCTCGAAAACTAAAACTTTTGAAATAGAAAAAGAGCCTTTAATCACATTCTTTACCATTTGCAATCATAAAATAGTCTAATATCTTCATTTTTTCAACATACGTAGCTATTACCCTCGAAAACTAAAACTTTTGACATAGGAAAAGAGCCTTTAATCACATTCTTTACCATTTACAGTCATAAAATAGTCTAAGATCATCATTTTTTCAACATACATAGCTATTACCCTCGAAAACTAAAAGTTTTGACATAGGAAAAGAGCCTTTAATCACATTCTTTACCATTTGCAATCATAAAATAGTCTAATATCTTCATTTTTTCAACATACATAGCTCTTACCCCCGAAAACTAAAACTTTTGAAATAGGAAACGAGCCTTTAATCACATTCTTTACCATTTGCAATCATAAAATAGTCTTATATCTTCATTTTTTCAACATACGTAGCTATTACCCTCGAAAACTAAAACTTTTGACACAGGAAAAGAGCCTTTAATCACATTCTTTACCATGTGCAATCATAAATTGGTCTAATATCTTCATTTTTTCAACATACTGAGCTATTACCCTCGAAAACTAAAACTTTTGAAATAGGAAAAGAGCCTTTAATCACATTCTTTACCATGTGCAATCATAAAATTGTCTAATATCTTCATTTTTTCAACATACGTAGCTATTACCCTCGAAAACTAAAACTTTTGAAATAGGAAAAGAGCCTTTAATCACATTCTTTACCATGTGCAATCATAAAATAGTCTAACATCTTCATTTTATCAACATACGTAGCTATTACCGTCGAAAACTAAAACGTTTGAAATAGGAAAAGAGCCTTTAATCACATTCATTACCATTTACAATCATAAAATTGTCTAATATCTTCATTTTTTCCACAGACATAGCTATTACCCTCGAAAACTAAAACTTTTGACATAGGAAAAGAGCCTTTAATCACATTCTTTACCAATTGCAATCATAAAATTGTCTAATATCTTCATTTTTTCAACATACGTAGCTATTACCCTCGAAAACTAAAACTTTTGAAATGGGAAAAGAGCCTTTAATCACATTTTTACCATGTGCAATCATAAAATTGTCTAATATCTTCATTTTTTCCACAGACAAAGCTATTACCCTCGAAAACTAAAACTTTTGACATAGGAAAAGAGCCTTTAATCACATTCTTTACCATGTGCAATCATAAAATAGTCTAATATCTTCATTTGTTTCACAGACCTAGCTATTACCCTCGAAAACTAAAACTTTTGAAATAGGAAAAGAGCCTTTAATCAAAGCCTTTACCATTTGCAATCATAAAATAGTCTAATATCTTCATTTTTTCAACATACGTAGCTATTACCCTCGAAAACTAAAACTTTTGAAATAGGAAAAGAGCCTTTAAGCACATTCTTTACCATGTGCAATCATAAAATAGTCTAATATCTTCATTTTTCCAACATAGGTAGCTATTACCCTCGAAAACTAAAAGTTTTGACATAGGAAAAGAGCCTTTAATCACATTCTTTACCA
>NW_027064590.1:63107-85531 GCF_032884065.1 Artemia franciscana
TGACATAGGAAAAGAGCCTTTAATCACATTCTTTACCATGTGCAATCATAAAATAGTCTAATATCTTCATTTGTTTCACAGACCTAGCTATTACCCTCAAAAACTAAAACTTTTGAAATAGGAAAAGAGCCTTTAATCACATTCTTTACCATCTGCAATCATAAAATAGTCTAATATTTTCATTTTTTCAACAGACATAGCTATTACCCTCGAAAACTAAAACTTTTGACATAGGAAAAGAGCCTTTAATCACATTCTTTACCATGTGCAATCATAAAATAGTCTAATATCTTCATTTGTTTCACAGACCTAGCTATTACCCTCAAAAACTAAAACTTTTGAAATAGGAAAAGAGCCTTTAATCACATTCTTTACCATTTGCAATCATAAAATAGTCTAATATCATCATTTTTTCAACATACGTAGCTATTACCCTCGAAAACTAAATTTTTTGAAACAGGAAAAGAGCCTTTAATCACATTCTTTACCATGTGCAATCATAAAATTGTCTAATATCTTCATTTTTTCAACATATGTAGCTATTACCCTCGAAAAATAAAACTTCTGACATAGGAAAAGAGCCTTTAATCACATTCTTTACCATGTGCAATCATAAAATTGTCTACTATCTTCATTTTTTCAACATACATAGCTATTACCCTCGAAAACTAAAACTTTTGACATAGGAAAAGAGCCTTTAATCATATTCTTTACCATTTCCAATCATAAAATAGTCTAATATCTTCATTTTTTCAACATACGTAGCTATTACCCTTTAAAACTAAAACTTTTGAAAATAGGAAAACAGCCTTTAATCACATTTTTTACCATGTGCAATCATAAAATAGTCTAATATCTTCATTTTTTCAACATACGTAGCTATTACCCTCGAAAACTAAAACTTTTGAAATAGGAAAAGAGCCTTTAATCACATTCTTTACCATTTGCAATCTTAAAATAGTCTAATATCTTCATTTTTTCAACATACGTAGCTATTACCCTCGAAAACTAAAACTTTTGAAATAGGAAAAGAGCCTTTAATCACATTCTTTACCATTTGCAATCATAAAATAGTCTAATATCTTCATTTTTTCAACATACGTAGCTATTACCCTTGAAAACTAAAACTTTTGAAATAGGAAAAGAGCCTTTAATCACATTCTTTACCATGTGCAATCATAAAATAGTCTAATATCTTCATTTTTTCAACAGACATAGCTATTACCCTCGAAAACTAAAACTTTTGAAATAGGAAAAGAGCCTTTAATCACATTCTTTACCATTTGCAATCATAAAATAGTCTAATATCTTCATTTTTTCAACATACGTAACTATTACCCTCGAAAACTAAAACTTTTGAAATAGGAAAAGAGCCTTTAATCACATTCTTTACCATGTGCAATCATAAAATTGTCTAATATCTTCATTTTTTCCACAGACAAAGCTATTACCCTCGAAAACTAAAACTTTTGACATAGGAAAAGAGCCTTTAATCACATTCTTTACCATGTGCAATCATAAAATAGTCTAATATCTTCATTTGTTTCACAGACCTAGCTATTACCCTCAAAAACTAAAACTTTTGAAATAGGAAAAGAGCCTTTAATCACAGCCTTTACCATTTGCAATCACAAAATAGTCTAATATCTTCATTTTTTCAACATATTTAGCTATTACTGTCGAAAACTAAAACTTTTGACATAGGAAAAGAGCCTTTAATCACATTCTTTACCATGTGCAATCATAAAATTGTCTAATATCTTCATTTTTTCCACAGACAAAGCTATTACCCTCGAAAACTAAAACTTTTGACATAGGAAAAGAGCCTTTAATCACATTCTTTACCATGTGCAATCATAAAATAGTCTAATATCTTCATTTGTTTCACAGACCTAGCTATTACCCTCAAAAACTAAAACTTTTGAAATAGGAAAAGAGCCTTTAATCACAGCCTTTACCATTTGCAATCACAAAATAGTCTATATCTTCATTTTTCAACATACGTAGCTATTACTGTCGAAAACTAAAACTTTTGACATAGGAAAAGAGCCTTTAATCACATTCTTTACCATGTGCAATCATAAAATTGTCTAATATCTTCATTTTTTCAACATACGTAGCTATTACCCTCGAAAACTAAAACTTTTGAAATAGGAAAAGAGCCTTTAATCACATTCTTTACCATGTGCAATCATAAAATTGTCTAATATCTTCATTTTTTCAACATACATAGCTATTACCCTCGAAAACTAAAACTTTTGACATAGGAAAAGAGCCTTTAATCATATTCTTTACCATTTGCAATCATAAAATAGTCTAATATCTTCATTTTTTCAACATACGTAGCTATTACCCTCGAAAACTAAAACTTTTGAAATAGGAAAAGAGCCTTTAATCATATTCTTTACCATTTGCAATCATAAAATAGTCTAATATCTTCATTTTTTCAACATACGTAGCTATTTCCCTCGAAAACTAAAACTTTTGAAATAGGAAAAGAGCCTTTAATCACATTCTTTACCATGTGCAATCATAGAATTGTCTAATATCTTCATTTTTTCCACAGAAAAAGCTATTACCCTCGAAAACTAAAACTTTTGACATAGGAAAAGAGCCTTTAATCACATTCTTTACCATGTGCCATCATAAAATAATCTAATATCTTCTTTTTTTCAACATACGTAGCTATTACCCTCGAAAACTAAAACTTTCGAAATTGGAAAAGAGCCTTTAATCACATTCTTTACCATGTGCAATCATAAAATTGTCTAATGTCTTCATTTTTTCCCCAGACAAAGCTATTACCCTTGAAAACTAAAACTTTTGACATAGGAAAAGAGCCTTTAATCACATTCTTTACCATTTGCAATCATAAAATAGTCTAATATCTTCATTTTTTCAACATAAGTAGCTATTACCCTCGAAAACTAAAACTTTTGAAATAGAGAAAGAGGCTTTAATCAGATTCTTTACCATTTGCAATCATAAAATAGTCTAATATTTTCATTTTTTCAACATACTTAGCTATTACCCTCGAAAACTAAAACTTTTGAAATAGGAAAAGAGCCTTTAATCACATTCTTTACCATGTGCAATCATAAAATAGTCTAATATCTTCATTTTTTCAACATACGTAGCTATTACCCTCGAAAACTAAAACTTTTGAAATTGGAAAAGAGCCTTTAATCACATTCTTTACCATTTGCAATCATAAAATAGTCTAATATATTAATTTTTTCAACATACGTAGCTATTACCCTCGAAAACTAAAACTTTTGACATAGGAAAAGATCCTTTAATCAAATTCTTTACCATTTGCAATCATAAAATAGTCTAATTTCTTCATTTTTTCAACATACGTAGCTATTACCCTCAAAAACTAAAACTTTTGAAATAGGAAAAGAGCCTTTAATCACATTCTTTACCATGTGCAATCATAAAATAGTCTAATATCTTCATTTTTTCCACAGACAAAGCTATTACCCTTGAAAACTAAAACTTTTGACATAGGAAAAGAGCCTTTAATCACATTCTTTACCATTTGCAATCATAAAATAGTCTAATATCTTCATTTTTTCAACATAAGTAGCTATTACCCTCGAAAACTAAAACTTTTGAAATAGAAAAAGAGCCTTTAATCAGATTCTTACCATTTGCAATCATAAAATAGTCTAATATTTTCATTTTTTCAACATACTTAGCTATTACCCTCGAAAACTAAAACTTTTGAAATAGGAAAAGAGCCTTTAATCACATTCTTTACCATGTGCAATCATAAAATAGTCTAATATCTTCATTTTTTCAACATACGTAGCTATTACCCTCGAAAACTAAAACTTTTGAAATAGGAAAAGAGCCTTTAATCACATTCTTTACCATGTGCAATCATAAAATAGTCTAATATCTTCATTTTTTCAACAGACCTAGCTATTACCCTCGAAAACTAAAACTTTTGAAATAGGAAAAGAGCCTTTAATCACATTCTTTACCATTTGCAATCATAAAATAGTCTAATATCTTCATTTGTTTCACAGACCTAGCTATTACCCTCAAAAACTAAAACTTTTGAAATAGGAAAAGAGCCTTTAATCACATTCTTTACCATGTGCAATCATAAAATTGTCTAATATCTTCATTTTTCAACATACGTAGCTATTACCCTCGAAAACTAAAACTTTTGAAATAGGAAAAGAGCCTTTAATCACATTCTTTACCATGTGCAATCATAAAATAGTCTAATATCTTCATTTTTTCAACATACATAGCTATTACCCTCGAAAACTAAAACTTTTGAAATAGGAAAAGAGCCTTTAATCATATTCTTTACCATGTGCAATCATAAAATAGTCTAATATCTTCATTTTTTCAACATACGTAGCTATTACCCTCGAAAACTAAAACTTTTGACATAGGAAAAGAGCCTTTAATCACATTCTTTACCATTTGCAATCATAAAATAGTCTAATATCTTCATTTTTTCAACATACTTAGCTATTACCCTCGAAAACTAAAACTTTTGAAATAGGAAAAGAGCCTTTAATCACATTCTTTACCATGTGCAATCATAAAATAGTCTAATATCTTCATTTTTTCAACATACGTAGCTATTACCCTCGAAAACTAAAACTTTTGAAATAGGAAAAGAGCCTTTAATCACATTCTTTACCATGTGCAATCATAAAATAGTCTAATATCTTCATTTTTTCACAGACTAGCTATTACCCTCGAAAACTAAAACTTTTGACATAGGAAAAGAGCCTTTAATCACATTCTTTACCATTTGCAATCATAAAATAGTCTAATATCTTCATTTTTTCAACATACGTAGCTATTACCCTCGAAAACTAAAACTTTTGAAATAGGAAAAGAGCCTTTAATCACATTCTTTACCATTTGCAATCATAAAATAGTCTAATATCTTCATTTTTTCAACATACGTAGCTATTACCCTCGAAAACTAAAACTTTTGAAATAGGAAAAGAGCCTTTAATCACATTCTTTACCATGTGCAATCATAAAATTGTCTAATATCTTCATTTTTTCACAGACTAGCTATTACCCTCGAAAACTAAAACTTTTGAAATAGGAAAAGAGCCTTTAATCACATTCTTTACCATGTGCAATCATAAAATAGTCTAATATCTTCATTTTTTCAACATACGTAGCTATTACCCTCGAAAACTAAAACTTTTGACATAGGAAAAGAGCCTTTAATCACATTCTTTACCATTTGCAATCATAAAATAGTCTAATATCTTCATTTTTTCAACATACGTAGCTATTACCCTCGAAAACTAAAACTTTTGAAATAGGAAAAGAGCCTTTAATCACATTCTTTACCATGTGCAATCATAAAATTGTCTAATATCTTCATTTTTTCAACATACGTAGCTATTACCCTCGAAAACTAAAACTTTTGACATAGGAAAAGAGCCTTTAATCACATTCTTTACCATGTGCAATCATAAAATAGTCTAATATCTTCATTTTTTCCACAGACTAGCTATTACCCTCAAAAACTAAAACTTTTGAAATAGGAAAAGAGCCTTTAATCACATTCTTTACCATTTGCAATCATAAAATAGTCTAATATCTTCATTTTTTCAACATACGTAGCTATTACCCTCGAAAACTAAAACTTTTGACATAGGAAAAGAGCCTTTAATCACATTCTTTACCATGTGCAATCATAAAATTGTCTAATATCTTCATTTTTTCCACAGACAAAGCTATTACCCTCGAAAACTAAAACTTTTGACATAGGAAAAGAGCCTTTAATCACATTCTTTACCATGTGCAATCATAAAATAGTCTAATATCTTCATTTTTTCAACAGACCTAGCTATTACCCTCGAAAACTAAAACTTTTGAAATAGGAAAAGAGCCTTTAATCACAGCCTTTACCATTTGCAATCATAAAATAGTCTAATATCTTCATTTTTTCAACATACTTAGCTATTACCCTCGAAAACTAAAACTTTTGACATAGGAAAAGAGCCTTTAATCACATTCTTTACCATGTGCAATCATAAAATAGTCTAATATCTTCATTTTTTCAACATACGTAGCTATTACCCTCGAAAACTAAAACTTTTGAAATAGGAAAAGAGCCTTTAATCACATTCTTTACCATTTGCAATCATAAAATAGTCTAATATCTTCATTTTTTCAACATACGTAGCTATTACCCTCGAAAACTAAAACTTTTGACATAGGAAAAGAGCCTTTAATCAATTCTTTACCATTTGCAATCATAAAATAGTCTAATATCTTCATTTTTTCAACATACGTAGCTATTACCCTCGAAAACTAAAACTTTTGAAATAGGAAAAGAGCCTTTAATCACATTCTTTACCATGTGCAATCATAAAATAGTCTAATATCTTCATTTTTTCCACAGACAAAGCTATTACCCTCGAAAACTAAAACTTTTGAAATAGGAAAAGAGCCTTTAATCACATTCTTTACCATGTGCAATCATAAATAGTCTAATATCTTCATTTTTTCCACAGACAAAGCTATTACCCTCGAAAACTAAAACTTTTGACATAGCAAAAGAGCCTTTAATCACATTCTTTACCATTTGCAATCATAAAATAGTCTAATATCTTCATTTTTTCAACATACGTAGCTATTACCCTCGAAAACTAAAACTTTGACATAGGAAAAGAGCCTTTAATCACATTCTTTACCATGTGCAATCATAAAATTGTCTAATATCTTCATTTTTTCCCCAACATACGTAGCTATTACCCTCGAAAACTAAAACTTTTGAAATAGGAAAAGAGCCTTTAATCACATTCTTTACCATTTGCAATCATAAAATAGTCTAATATCTTCATTTTTTCAACATAAGTAGCTATTACCCTCGAAAACTAAAACTTTTGAAATAGAGAAAGAGGCTTTAATCAGATTCTTTACCATTTGCAATCATAAAATAGTCTAATATTTTCATTTTTTCAACATACTTAGCTATTACCCTCGAAAACTAAAACTTTTGAAATAGGAAAAGAGCCTTTAATCACATTCTTTACCATGTGCAATCATAAAATAGTCTAATATCTTCATTTTTTCAACATACGTAGCTATTACCCTCGAAAACTAAAACTTTTGAAATTGGAAAAGAGCCTTTAATCACATTCTTTACCATTTGCAATCATAAAATAGTCTAATATATTAATTTTTTCAACATACGTAGCTATTACCCTCGAAAACTAAAACTTTTGACATAGGAAAAGATCCTTTAATCAAATTCTTTACCATTTGCAATCATAAAATAGTCTAATTTCTTCATTTTTTCAACATACGTAGCTATTACCCTCAAAAACTAAAACTTTTGAAATAGGAAAAGAGCCTTTAATCACATTCTTTACCATGTGCAATCATAAAATAGTCTAATATCTTCATTTTTTCCACAGACAAAGCTATTACCCTTGAAAACTAAAACTTTTGACATAGGAAAAGAGCCTTTAATCACATTCTTTACCATTTGCAATCATAAAATAGTCTAATATCTTCATTTTTTCAACATAAGTAGCTATTACCCTCGAAAACTAAAACTTTTGAAATAGAAAAAGAGCCTTTAATCAGATTCTTTACCATTTGCAATCATAAAATAGTCTAATATTTTCATTTTTTCAACATACTTAGCTATTACCCTCGAAAACTAAAACTTTTGACATAGGAAAAGAGCCTTTAATCACATTCTTTACCATGTGCCATCATAAAATAATCTAATATCTTCTTTTTTTCAACATACGTAGCTATTACCCTCGAAAACTAAAACTTTTGAAATGGAAAAGAGCCTTTAATCACATTCTTTACCATGTGCAATCATAAAATAGTCTAATATCTTCATTTTTTCCCAGACAAAGCTATTACCCTTGAAAACTAAAACTTTTGACATAGGAAAAGAGCCTTTAATCACATTCTTTACCATTTGCAATCATAAAATAGTCTAATATCTTCATTTTTTCAACATAGTAGCTATTACCCTCGAAAACTAAAACTTTTGAAATAGGAAAAGAGCCTTTAATCAGATTCTTTACCATTTGCAATCATAAAATAGTCTAATATCTTCATTTTTTCAACATACTTAGCTATTACCCTCGAAAACTAAAACTTTTGAAATAGGAAAAGAGCCTTTAATCACATTCTTTACCATGTGCAATCATAAAATAGTCTAATATCTTCATTTTTTCAACATACGTAGCTATTACCCTGAAAACTAAAACTTTTGAAATGGAAAAGAGCCTTTAATCACATTCTTTACCATTTGCAATCATAAAATAGTCTAATATCTTCATTTTTTCAACATACGTAGCTATTACCCTCGAAAACTAAAACTTTTGACATAGGAAAAGAGCCTTTAATCACATTCTTTACCATTTGCAATCATAAAATAGTCTAATATCTTCATTTTTTCAACATACGTAGCTATTACCCTCGAAAACTAAAACTTTTGAAATAGGAAAAGAGCCTTTAATCACATTCTTTACCATGTGCAATCATAAAATAGTCTAATATCTTCATTTTTTCACAACATAAGCTATTACCCTCGAAAACTAAAACTTTTGACATAGGAAAAGAGCCTTTAATCACATTCTTTACCATTTGCAATCATAAAATAGTCTAATATCTTCATTTTTTCAACATAAGTAGCTATTACCCTCGAAAACTAAAACTTTTGAAATAGGAAAAGAGCCTTTAATCACATTCTTTACCATTTGCAATCATAAAATAGTCTAATATCTTCATTTTTTCAACATACTTAGCTATTACCCTCGAAAACTAAAACTTTTGAAATAGGAAAAGAGCCTTTAATCACATTCTTTACCATGTGCAATCATAAAATAGTCTAATATCTTCATTTTTTCAACATACGTAGCTATTACCCTCGAAAACTAAAACTTTTGAAATAGGAAAAGAGCCTTTAATCACATTCTTTACCATGTGCAATCATAAAATAGTCTAATATCTTCATTTTTTCACAGACTAGCTATTACCCTCGAAAACTAAAACTTTTGAAATAGGAAAAGAGCCTTTAATCACCTTTACCATTTGCAATCATAAAATAGTCTAATATCTTCATTTTTTCAACATACGTAGCTATTACCCTCGAAAACTAAAACTTTTGACATAGGAAAAGAGCCTTTAATCACATTCTTTACCATGTGCAATCATAAAATTGTCTAATATCTTCATTTTTTCAACATACGTAGCTATTACCCTCGAAAACTAAAACTTTTGAAATAGGAAAAGAGCCTTTAATCACATTCTTTACCATGTGCAATCATAAAATAGTCTAATATCTTCATTTTTTCAACATACTAGCTATTACCCTCGAAAACTAAAACTTTTGAAATAGGAAAAGAGCCTTTAATCACATTCTTTACCATTTGCAATCATAAAATAGTCTAATATCTTCATTTTTTCAACATACGTAGCTATTACCCTCGAAAACTAAAACTTTTGAAATAGGAAAAGAGCCTTTAATCACATTCTTTACCATGTGCAATCATAAAATAGTCTAATATCTTCATTTTTTCAACATACGTAGCTATTACCCTCGAAAACTAAAACTTTTGAAATAGGAAAAGAGCCTTTAATCACATTCTTTACCATGTGCAATCATAAAATAGTCTAATATCTTCATTTTTTCAACATACATAGCTATTACCCTCGAAAACTAAAACTTTTGACATAGGAAAAGAGCCTTTAATCACATTCTTTACCATTTGCAATCATAAAATAGTCTAATATCTTCATTTTTTCAACATACGTAGCTATTACCCTCGAAAACTAAAACTTTTGAAATAGGAAAAGAGCCTTTAATCACATTCTTTACCATTTGCAATCATAAAATAGTCTAATATCTTCATTTTTTCAACATACGTAGCTATTACCCTCGAAAACTAAAACTTTTGAAATAGGAAAAGAGCCTTTAATCACATTCTTTACCATGTGCAATCATAAAATTGTCTAATATCTTCATTTTTTCCACAGACAAAGCTATTACCCTCGAAAACTAAAACTTTTGACATAGGAAAAGAGCCTTTAATCACATTCTTTACCATGTGCAATCATAAAATGTCTAATATCTTCATTTTTTCAACATACGTAGCTATTACCCTCGAAAACTAAAACTTTTGAAATAGGAAAAGAGCCTTTAATCACATTCTTTACCATTTGCAATCATAAAATAGTCTAATATCTTCATTTTTTCAACATAAGCTATTACCCTCGAAAACTAAAACTTTTGAAATAGGAAAAGAGCCTTTAATCACATTCTTTACCATTTGCAATCATAAAATAGTCTAATATCTTCATTTTTTCAACATACGTAGCTATTACCCTCGAAAACTAAAACTTTTGAAATAGAAAAGAGCCTTTAATCACATTCTTTACCATTTGCAATCATAAAATAGTCTAATATCTTCATTTTTTCAACATACGTAGCTATTACCCTCGAAAACTAAAACTTTTGAAATAGGAAAAGAGCCTTTAATCACATTCTTTACCATGTGCAATCATAAAATAGTCTAATATCTTCATTTTTTCAACATACGTAGCTATTACCCTCGAAAACTAAAACTTTTGAAATAGGAAAAGAGCCTTTAATCACATTCTTTACCATTTGCAATCATAAAATAGTCTAATATCTTCATTTTTTCAACATACGTAGCTATTACCCTCGAAAACTAAAACTTTTGACATAGGAAAAGAGCCTTTAATCACATTCTTTACCATTTGCAATCATAAAATAGTCTAATATCTTCATTTTTTCAACATACGTAGCTATTACCCTCGAAAACTAAAACTTTTGAAATAGGAAAAGAGCCTTTAATCACATTCTTTACCATGTGCAATCATAAAATAGTCTAATATCTTCATTTTTTCCACAGACAAAGCTATTACCCTCGAAAACTAAAACTTTTGAAATAGGAAAAGAGCCTTTAATCACATTCTTTACCATTTGCAATCATAAAATAGTCTAATATCTTCATTTTTTCAACATACGTAGCTATTACCCTCGAAAACTAAAACTTTTGAAATAGGAAAAGAGCCTTTAATCACATTCTTTACCATGTGCAATCATAAAATTGTCTAATATCTTCATTTTTTCACATACGTAGCTATTACCCTCGAAAACTAAAACTTTTGAAATAGGAAAAGAGCCTTTAATCACATTCTTTACCATGTGCAATCATAAAATAGTCTAATATCTTCATTTTTTCACAGCCTAGCTATTACCCTCGAAAACTAAAACTTTTGAAATAGGAAAAGAGCCTTTAATCACATTCTTTACCATTTGCAATCATAAAATAGTCTAATATCTTCATTTTTTCAACATACATAGCTATTACCCTCGAAAACTAAAACTTTTGAAATAGGAAAAGAGCCTTTAATCACATTCTTTACCATGTGCAATCATAAAATTGTCTAATATCTTCATTTTTTCAACATACGTAGCTATTACCCTCGAAAACTAAAACTTTTGACATAGGAAAAGAGCCTTTAATCACATTCTTTACCATGTGCAATCATAAAATTGTCTAATATCTTCATTTTTTCAACATACGTAGCTATTACCCTCGAAAACTAAAACTTTTGACATAGGAAAAGAGCCTTTAATCACATTCTTTACCATTTGCAATCATAAAATAGTCTAATATCTTCATTTTTTCAACATACGTAGCTATTACCCTCGAAAACTAAAACTTTTGAAATAGGAAAAGAGCCTTTAATCACATTCTTTACCATGCAATCATAAAATTGTCTAATATCTTCATTTTTTCAACATACGTAGCTATTACCCTCGAAAACTAAAACTTTTGACATAGGAAAAGAGCCTTTAATCACATTCTTTACCATGTGCAATCATAAAATTGTCTAATATCTTCATTTTTTCAACATACGTAGCTATTACCCTCGAAAACTAAAACTTTTGACATAGGAAAAGAGCCTTTAATCACATTCTTTACCATGTGCAATCATAAAATTGTCTAATATCTTCATTTTTTCAACATACGTACTATTACCCTCGAAAACTAAAACTTTTGAACATAGGAAAAGAGCCTTTAATCACATTCTTTACCATGTGCAATCATAAAATTGTCTAATATCTTCATTTTTTCAACATACGTATCTATTACCCTCGAAAACTAAAACTTTTGACATAGGAAAAGAGCCTTTAATCACATTCTTTACCATGTGCAATCATAAAATTGTCTAATATCTTCATTTTTTCAACATACATAGCTATTACCCTCGAAAACTAAAACTTTTGAAATAGGAAAAGAGCCTTTAATCACATTCTTTACCATTTGCAATCATAAAATAGTCTAATATCTTCATTTTTTCAACATACGTAGCTATTACCCTCGAAAACTAAAACTTTTGACATAGGAAAAGAGCCTTTAATCACATTCTTTACCATTTGCAATCATAAAATAGTCTAATATCTTCATTTTTTCAACATACGTAGCTATTACCCTCGAAAACTAAAACTTTTGAAATAGGAAAAGAGCCTTTAATCACATTCTTTACCATTTGCAATCATAAAATAGTCTAATATCTTCATTTTTTCAACATACGTAGCTATTACCCTCGAAAACTAAAACTTTTGACATAGGAAAAGAGCCTTTAATCACATTCTTTACCATTTGCAATCATAAAATAGTCTAATATCTTCATTTTTTCAACATACGTAGCTATTACCCTCGAAAACTAAAACTTTTGAAATAGGAAAAGAGCCTTTAATCACATTCTTTACCATGTACAATCATAAAATAGTCTAATATCTTCATTTTTTCAACATACGTAGCTATTACCCTCGAAAACTAAAACTTTTGAAATGGAAAAGAGCCTTTAATCACATTCTTTACCATTTGCAATCATAAAATAGTCTAATATCTTCATTTTTTCAACATAGTAGCTATTACCCTCGAAAACTAAAACTTTTGAATAGGAAAAGAGCCTTTAATCACATTCTTTACCATTTGCAATCATAAAATAGTCTAATATTTCATTTTTTCAACATACGTAGCTATTACCCTGAAAACTAAAACTTTTGAATAGGAAAAGAGCCTTTAATCACATTCTTTACCATTTGCAATCATAAAATAGTCTAATATCTTCATTTTTTCAACATAGTAGCTATTACCCTCGAAAACTAAAACTTTTGAAATAGGAAAAGAGCCTTTAATCACATTCTTTACCATTTGCAATCATAAAATAGTCTAATATCTTCATTTTTTCAACATACTTAGCTATTACCCTCGAAAACTGAAACTTTTGATAGGAAAAGAGCCTTTAATCACATTCTTTACCATTTGCAATCATAAAATAGTCTAATATCTTCATTTTTTCAACATACGTAGCTATTACCCTCGAAAACTAAAACTTTTGAAATAGGAAAAGAGCCTTTAATCACATTCTTTACCATTTGCAATCATAAAATTGTCTAATATCTTCATTTTTTCCACAGACATAGCTATTACCCTCGAAAACTAAAACTTTTGAAATATGAAAAGAGCCTTTAATCACATTCTTTACCATGTGCAATCATAAAATAGTCTAATATCCTCATATTTTCAACATACGTAGCTATTACCCTCAAAAACTACAACTTTTGACATAGGAAAAGAGCCTTTAATCACATTCTTTACCATTTGCAATCATAAAATAGTCTAATATCTTCATTTTTGCAACATACGTAGCTATTACCCACGAAAACTAAAACTTTTGAAATAGGAAAAGAGCCTTTAATTACATTTTTTACCATTTGCAATCATAAAATAGTCTAATATCTTCATTTTTTCATACGTAGCTATTACCCTTCGAAAACTAAAACTTTTGAAATAGGAAAAGAGCCTTTAATCACATTTTTTACCATGTGCAATCATAAAATTGTCTAATATCTTCATTTTTTAACATACTAGCTATTACCCTCGAAAACTAAAACTTTTGAAATAGGAAAAGAGCCTTTAATCACATTCTTTACCATGTGCAATCATAAAATTGTCTAATATCTTCATTTTTTCAACATACGTAGCTATTACCCTCAAAAACTAAAACTTTTGAAATAGGAAAAGAGTCTTTAATCACATTCTTTACCATGTGCAATCATAAAATAGTCTTATATCTTCATTTTTTCAACATACGTAGCTATTACCCTCGAAAACTAAAACCTTTGAAACAGGAAAAGAGCCTTTAATCACATTCTTTACCATTTGCAATCATAAAATAGTCTAATATCTTCATTTTTTCAACATACGTAGCTATTACCCTCGAAAACTAAAACTTTTGAAATAGGAAAAGAGCCTTTAATCACATTCTTTACCATGTGCAATCATAAAATAGTCTAATATCTTCATTTTTTCAACAGACATAGCTATTACCCTCGAAAACTAAAACTTTTGAAATAGGAAAAGAGCCTTTAATCACATTCTTTACCATTTGCAATCATAAAATAGTCTAATATCTTCATTTTTTCAACATACGTAGCTATAACCCTCGAAAACTAGAACTTTTGAAATAGGAAAAGAGCCTTTAATCACATTCTTTACCATGTGCAATCATAAAATTGTCTAATATCTTCATTTTTTCCACAGACAAAGCTATTACCCTCGAAAACTAAAACTTTTGACATAAAGAAGAGCCTTTAATCACATTCTTTACCATGTGCAATCATAAAATAGTCTAAAATCTTCATTTGTTTCACAGACCTAGCTATTACCCTCGAAAACTAAAACTTTTGAAATAGGAAAAGAGCCTTTAATCACAGCCTTTACCATGTGCAATCATAAAATAGTCTAATCTCTTCATTTTTTCAACATACGTAGCTATTACCCTCGAAAACTAAAACTTTTGACATAGGAAAAGAGCCTTTAATCAAATTCTTTACCATTTCCAATCATAAAATAGTCTAATATCTTCATTTTTTCAACATACGTAGCTATTACCCTCAAAAACTAAAACTTTTGAAATAGGAAAAGAGCCTTTAATCACATTCTTTACCATGTGCAATCATAAAATTGTCTAATATCTTCATTTTTTCCACAACAAAGCTATTACCCTCGAAAACTAAAACTTTTGACATAGGAAAAGAGCCTTTAATCACATTCTTTACCATGTGCAATCATAAAATAGTCTAATATCTTCATTTTTTCCACAGACATAGCTATTACCCTCGAAAACTAAAACTTTTGAAATAGGAAAAGAGCCTTTAATCGCATTCTTTACCATGTGCAATCATAAAATAGTCTAATATCCTCATTTTTTTCAACATACGTAGCTATTACCCTCAAAAACTACAACTTTTGACATAGGAAGAGAGCCTTTAATCACATTCTTTACCATTTGCAATCATAAAATAGTCTAATATCTTCATTTTTTCAACATACGTAGCTATTACCCTCGAAAACTAAAACTTTTGAAATAGGAAAAGAGCCTTTAATTATATTTTTTACCATTTGCAATCATAAAATAATCTAATATCTTCATTTTTTCATTATACGTAGCTATTACCTTCGAAAACTAAAAGTTTTGAAATAAGAAAAGAGCCTTTAATCACATTTTTTACCATGTGCAATCATAAAATAGTCTAATATCTTCATTTTTTCAACATACGTAGCCATTACCCTCGAAAACTAAAACTTTTGAAATAGGAAAAGAGCCTTTAATCACATTCTTTACCATGTGCAATCATAAAATTGTCTAATATCCTCATTTTTTCATCATACGTAGCTCTTACCCTCGAAAACTAAAACTTTTGAAATAGGAAAAGAGCCTTTAATCACATTCTGTACCATGTGCAATCATAAAATAGTCTAATATCTTCATTTTTTCAACAGACATAGCTATTACCCTCGAAAACTAAAACTTTTGAAATAGGAAAAGAGCCTTTAATCACATTCTTTACCATTTGCAATCATAAAATAGTCTAATATCTTCATTTTTTCAACATACGTAGCTATTACCCTCGAAAACTAGAACTTTTGAAATAGGAAAAGAGCCTTTAATCACATTCTTTACCATGTGCAATCATAAAATTGTCTAATATCTTCATTTTTTTCCACAGACAAAGCTATTACCCTCGAAAACTAAAACTTTTGACATAGGAAAAGAGCCTTTAATCACATTCTTTACCATGTGCAATCATAAAATAGTCTAATGTCTTCATTTGTTTCACAGACCTAGCTATTACCCTCGAAAACTAAAACTTTTGAAATAGGAAAAGAGCCTTTAATCACATTCTGTACCATGTGCAATCATAAAATAGTCTAATATCTTCATTTTTTCAACAGACATAGCTATTACCCTCGAAAACTAAAACTTTTGAAATAGGAAAAGAGCCTTTAATCACATTCTTTACCATTTGCAATCATAAAATAGTCTAATATCTTCATTTTTTCAACATACGTAGCTATTACCCTCGAAAACTAAAACTTTTGAAATAGGAAAAGAGCCTTTAATCACATTCTTTACCATGTGCAATCATAAAATTGTCTAATATCTTCATTTTTTTCAACAGACATAGCTATTACCCTCGAAAACTAAAACTTTTGAAATAGGAAAAGAGCCTTTAATCACATTCTTTACCATGTGCAATCATAAAATTGTCTAATATCTTCATTTTTTTCCACAGACAAAGCTATTACCCTCGAAAACTAAAACTTTTGACATAGGAAAAGAGCCTTTAATCACATTCTTTACCATTTGCAATCATAAAATAGTCTAATATCTTCATTTTTTCAACATACGTACCTATTACCCTCAAAAACTAAAACTTTTGACATAGGAAAAGAGCCTTTAATCACATTCTTTACCATGTGCAATCATAAAACTGTCTAATATCTTCATTTTTTCAACAAACGTAGCTATTACCCTCGAAAACTAAAACTTTTGAAATAGGAAAAGAGCCTTTAATCATATTCTTTACCAATTGCAATCATAAAATAGTCTAATATCTTCATTTTTTCAACATACGTAGCTATTACCCTCGAAAACTAAAACTTTTGAAATAGGAAAAGAGCCTTTAATCACATTCTTTAGCATGTGCAATCATAAATTGTCTAATATCTTCATTTTTTCCACAGACAAAGCTATTACCCTCGAAAACTAAAACTTTTGACATAGGAAAAGAGCCTTTAATCACATTCTTTACCATGTGCAATCATAAAATAGTCTAATATCTACATTTGTTTCACAGACCTAGCTATTACCCTCGAAAACTAAAACTTTTGAAATAGGAAAAGAGCCTTTAATCACAGCCTTTACCATATGCAATCATAAAATTGTCTAATATCTTCATTTTTTCAACATACGTAGCTATTACCCACGAAAACTAAAACTTTTGAAATAGGAAAAGAACCTTTAATCACATTCTTTACCATGTGCAATCATAAAATCGTCTAATATCTTCATTTTTTTCAACATACGTAGCTATTACCCTCGAAAAATAAAACTTTTAACATAGGAAAAGAGCCTTTAATCACATTCTTTACCATGTGCAATCATAAAATTGTCTAATATCTTCATTTTTTCAACATACATAGCTGTTTCCCTCGAAAACTAAAACTTTTGACATAGGAAAAGAGCCTTTAATCACGTTCTTTACCATTTGCAATCATAAAATAGTCTAATATCTTCATTTTTTCAACATACCTAGCTATTACACTTGAAAACTAAAACTTTTGAAATCGGAAAAGAGCCTTTAATCACATTCTTTACCATCTGCAATCATAAAATTGTCTAATATCTTCATTTTTTCAACATACGTAGCTATTACCCTCGAAAACTAAAACTTTTGAAATAGGAAAAGAGCCTTTATTCACACTCTTTACCATGTGCAATCATAAAATTGTCTAATATCTTCATTTTTTCAACATACGTAGCTATTACCCTCAAAAACTAAAACTTTTGAAATAGTAAACGAGCCTTTAATCACATTATTTACCATGTGCAATCATAAAATAGTCTAATATCTTCATTTTTTCAACAGACATAGCTTTTACCCTCGAAAACTAAAACTTTTGAAATAGGAAAAGAGCCTTTAATCACATTCTTTACCATTTGCAATCATAAAATAGTCTAATATCTTCATTTTTTCAACATACGTAGCTATTACCCTCGAAAACTAAAACTTTTGAAATAGGAAAAGAGCCTTTAATCACATTCTTTACCATGTGCAATCATAAAATTGTCTAATATCTTCATTTTTCCCACAGACAAAGCTATTACCCTCGAAAACTAAAACTTTTGAAATAGAAAAAGAGCCTTTAATCACAGCCTTTACCATTTGCAATCATAAAATAGTCTAATATCTTCATTTTTTCAACATACGTACCTATTACCCTCGAAAACTAAAACTTTTGACATGGGAAAAGAGCCTTTAATCACATTCTTTACCATTTGCAATCATAAAATAGTCTAATATCTTCATTTTTTCAACATACGTAGCTATTACCCTCGAAAACTAAAACTCTCGAAATTGGAAAAGAGCCTTTAATCACATTCTTTACCATATGCAATCATAAAATTGTCTAATATCTTCATTTTTTCCACAGACAAAGCTATTACCCTTGAAAACTAAAACTTTTGACATAGGAAAAGAGCCTTTAATCACATTCTTTACCATTTGCAATCATAAAATAGTCTAATATCTTCATTTTTTCAACATAAGTAGCTATTACCCTCGAAAACTAAAACTTTTGAAATAGAAAAAGAGCCTTTAATCACATTCTTTACCATTTGCAATCATAAAATAGTCTAATATTTTCATTTTTTCACCATACTTAGCTATTACCCTCGAAAACTAAAACTTTTGAAATAGGAAAAGAGCCTTTAATCACATTCTCTACCATGTGCAATCATAAAATAGTCTAATATCTTCATTTTTTCAACATACGTAGCTATTACCCTCGAAAAACTAAAACTTTTGACATAGGAAAAGAGCCTTTAATCAAATTCTTTACCATTTGCAATCATAAAATACTCTAATATCTTCATTTTTTCAACATACGTAGCTATTACCCTCAAAAACTAAAACTTTTGAAATAGGAAAAGAGCCTTTAATCACATTCTTTACCATGTACAATCATAAAATTGTCTAATATCTTCATTTTTTCCACAGACATAGCTATTACCCTCGAAAACTAAAACTTTTGAAATATGAAAAGAGCCTTTAATCACATTCTTTACCATGTGCAATCATAAAATAGTCTAATATCCTCATATTTTCAACATACGTAGCTATTACCCTCAAAAACTACAACTTTTGACATAGGAAAAGAGCCTTTAATCACATTCTTTACCATTTGCAATCATAAAATAGTCTAATATCTTCATTTTTTCAACATACGTAGCTATTACCCTCGAAAACTAAAACTTTTGAAATAGGAAAAGAGCCTTTAATTACATTTTTTACCATTTGCAATCATAAAATAGTCTAATATCTTCATTTTTTCATTATACGTAGCTATCACCTTCGAAAACTAAAACTTTTGAAATAGGAAAAGAGCCTTTAATCACATTTTTTACCATGTGCAATCATAAAATTGTCTAATATCTTCATTTTTTAACATACTTAGCTATTACCCTCGAAAACTAAAACTTTTGAAATAGGAAAAGAGCCTTTAATCACATTCTTTACCATGTGCAATCATAAAATTGTCTAATATCTTCATTTTTTCAACATACGTAGCTATTACCCTCAAAAACTAAAACTTTTGAAATAGGAAAAGAGTCTTTAATCACATTCTTTACCATGTGCAATCATAAAATAGTCTTATATCTTCATTTTTTCAACATACGTAGCTATTACCCTCGAAAACTAAAACCTTTGAAATAGGAAAAGAGCCTTTAATCACATTCTTTACCATTTGCAATCATAAAATAGTCTAATATCTTCATTTTTTCAACATACGTAGCTATTACCCTCGAAAACTAAAACTTTTGAAATAGGAAAAGAGTCTTTAATCACATTCTTTACCATGTGCAATCATAAAATAGTCTTATATCTTCATTTTTTCAACATACGTAGCTATTACCCTCGAAAACTAAAACCTTTGAAATAGGAAAAGAGCCTTTAATCACATTCTTTACCATTTGCAATCATAAAATAGTCTAATATCTTCATTTTTTCAACATACGTAGCTATTACCCTCGAAAACTAAAACTTTTGAAATAGGAAAAGAGCCTTTAATCACATTCTTTACCATTTGCAATCATAAAATAGGCTAATATCTTCATTTTTTCAACATACGTAGCTATAACCCTCGAAAACTAGAACTTTTGAAATAGGAAAAGAGCCTTTAATCACATTCTTTACCATGTGCAATCATAAAATTGTCTAATATCTTCATTTTTTCCACAGACAAAGCTATTACCCTCGAAAACTAAAACTTTTGACATAGGAGAAGAGCCTTTAATCACATTCTTTACCATGTGCAATCATAAAATAGTCTAAAATCTTCATTTGTTTCACAGACCTAGCTATTACCCTCGAAAACTAAAACTTTTGAAATAGGAAAAGAGCCTTTAATCACAGCCTTTACCATGTGCAATCATAAAATAGTCTAATATCCTCATTTTTTCAACATACGTAGCTATTACCCTCAAAAACTACAACTTTTGACATAGAAAGAGAGCCTTTAATCACATTCTTTACCATTTGCAATCATAAAATAGTCTAATATCTTCATTTTTTCAACATACGTAGCTATTACCCTCGAAAACTAAAACTTTTGAAATAGGAAAAGAGCCTTTAATTATATTTTTTACCATTTGCAATCATAAAATAGTCTAATATCTTCATTTTTTCATTATACGTAGCTATTACCTTCGAAAACTAAAACTTTTGAAATAAGAAAAGAGCCTTTAATCACATTTTTTACCATGTGCAATCATAAAATAGTCTAATATCTTCATTTTTTCAACATACGTAGCTATTACCCTCGAAAACTAAAACTTTTGAAATAGGAAAAGAGCCTTTAATCACATTCTTTACCATGTGCAATCATAAAATTGTCTAATATCCTCATTTTTTCATCATACGTAGCTAATACCCTCGAAAACTAAAACTTTTGAAATAGGAAAAGAGTCTTTAATCACATTCTTTACCATTTGCAATCATAAAATAGTCTAATATCTTCATTTTTTCAACATACGTAGCTATTACCCTCGAAAACTAAAACTTTTGAAATAGGAAAAGAGCCTTTAATCACATTCTGTACCATGTGCAATCATAAAATAGTCTAATATCTTCATTTTTTCAACAGACATAGCTATTACCCTCGAAAACTAAAACTTTTGAAATAGGAAAAGAGCCTTTAATCACATTCTTTACCATTTGTAATCATAAAATTGTCTAATATCTTCATTTTTTCATCATACGTAGCTAATACCCTCGAAAACTAAAACTTTTGAAATAGGAAAAGAGTCTTTAATCACATTCTTTACCATTTGCAATCATAAAATAGTCTACTATCTTCATTTTTTCAACATACGTAGCTATTACCCTCGAAAACTAAAACTTTTGAAATAGGAAAAGAGCCTTTAATCACAGCCTTTACCATTTGCAATCATAAAATAGTCTAATATCTTCATTTTTTCAACATACGTACCTATTACCCTCGAAAACTAAAACTTTTGAAATAGGAAAAGAGCCTTTAATCACATTCTTTACCATTTGCAATCATAAAATAGTCTAATATCTTCATTTTTTCAACATACGTAGCTATTACCCTCGAAAACTAAAACTTTTGAAATAGGAAAAGAGCCTTTAATCACATTCTGTACCATGTGCAATCATAAAATAGTCTAATATCTTCATTTTTTCACAGACATAGCTATTACCCTCAAAAACTAAAACTTTTGAAATAAGAAAAGAGCCTTTAATCACATTCTTTACCATTTGCAATCATAAAATAGTCTAATATCTTCATTTTTTCAACATACGTAGCTATTACCCTCGAAAACTAAAACTTTTGAAATAGGAAAAGAGCCTTTAATCACATTTTACCATGCAATCATAAAATAGTCTAATATCTTCATTTTTTCAACAGACTAGCTATTACCCTCGAAAACTAAAACTTTTGAAATAGGAAAAGAGCCTTTAATCACATTCTTTACCATTTGCAATCATAAAATAGTCTAATATCTTCATTTTTTCAACATACGTAGCTATTACCCTCGAAAACTAAAACTTTTGAAATAGGAAAAGAGCCTTTAATCACATTCTTTACCATGTGCAATCATAAAATTGTCTAATATCTTCATTTTTTCCACAGACAAAGCTATTACCCTCGAAAACTAAAACTTTTGACATAGGAAAAGAGCCTTTAATCACATTCTTTACCATGTGCAATCATAAAATAGTCTAATATCTTCATTTGTTTCACAGACCTAGCTATTACGTA
>NW_027064590.1:85631-111027 GCF_032884065.1 Artemia franciscana
TTTGCAATCGTAAAATAGTCTAATATCTTCATTTTTAAACATACGTAGCTATTACCCTCGAAAACTAAAACTTTTGAAATAGGAAAAGAGCCTTTAATCACATTCTTTACCATGTGCAATCATAAAATAGTCTAATATCTTAATTTTTTCAACATACGTAGCTATTACCCTCGAAAACTAAAACTTTTGAAATAGGAAAAGAGCCTTTAATCACATTCTTTACCATGTGCAATCATAAAATAGTCTAATATCTTCATTTTTTCAACATACGTAGCTATTACCCTCGAAAACTAAAACTTTTGAAATAGGAAAAGAGCCATTAATCACATTCTTTACCATGTGCAATCATAAAATAGTCTAATATCTTCATTTTTTCAACATACGTAGCTATTACCCTCGAAAACTAAAACTTTTGAAATAGGAAAAGAGCCTTTTATCACATTCTTTACCATTTGCAATCATAAAATAGTCTAATATCTTCATTTTTTCAACATACGTAGCTATTACACTCGAAAACTAAAACTTTTGACATAGGAAAAGAGCCTTTAATCACATTCTTTACCATTTGCAATCATAAGATAGTCTAATATTTTCATTTTTTTCAACATACGTAGCTATTACCCTCGAAAACTTAAACTTTTGACATAGGAAAAGAGCCTTTAATCACATTCTTTACCATGTGCAATCATAAAATAGTCTAATATCTTCATTTTTCCAACATACGTAGCTATTACCCTAGAAAACTAAAACTTTTGACATAGGAAAAGAGCCTTTAATCACAGTCTTTACCATGTGCAATCATAAAATAGTCTAATATCTTCATTTTTTCAACATACGTAGCTATTACCCTCGAAAACTAAAACTTTTGACATAGGAAAAGAGCCTTTAATAACATTCTTTACCATTTGCAATCATAAAATAGTATAATATCTTCATTTTTTCAACATACGTAGCTATTACCCTCGAAAACTAAAACTTTTGAAATAGGAAAAGAGCCTTTAATCACATTCTTTACAATGTGCAATCATAAAATAGTCTAATATCTTCATTTTTTCAACATACGTAGCTATTACCCTCGAAAACTAAAACTTTTGAAATAGGAAAAGAGCCTTTAATCACATTCTTTACCATTTGCAATCATAAAATTGTCTAATATCTTCATTTTTTTCCACAGACAAAGCTATTACCCTCGAAAACTAAAACTTTTGACATAGGAAAAGAGCCTTTAATCACATTCTTTACCATGTGCAATCATAAAATAGTCTAATGTCTTCATTTGTTTCACAGACCTAGCTATTACCCTCAAAAACTAAAACTTTTGAAATAGGAAAAGAGCCTTTAATCACAGCCTTTACCATTTGCAATCATAAAATAGTCTAATATCTTCATTTTTTCAACATACGTACCTATTACCCTCGAAAACTAAAACTTTTGAAATAGGAAAAGAGCCTTTAATCACATTCTTTACCATTTGCAATCATAAAATAGTCTAATATCTTCATTTTTTCAACATACGTAGCTATTACCCTCGAAAACTAAAACTTTTGAAATAGGAAAAGAGCCTTTAATCACATTCTTTACCATGTGCAATCATAAAATTGTCTAATATCTTCATTTTTCCCACAGACAAAGCTATTACCCTCGAAAACTAAAACTTTTGACATAGGAAAAGAGCCTTTAATCACATTCTTTACCATGTGCAATCATAAAATAGTCTAATACCTTCATTTGTTTCACAGACCTAGCTATTACCCTCGAAAACTAAAACTTTTGAAATAGGAAAAGAGCCTTTAATCACAGCCTTTACCATTTGCAATCATAAAATAGTCTAATATCTTCATTTTTTCAACATACGTACCTATTACCCTCGAAAACTAAAACTTTTGACATGGGAAAAGAGCCTTTAATCACATTCTTTACCATGTGCAATCATAAAATTGTCTAATATCTTCATTTTTTCAACATACGTAGCTATTACCCTCGAAAACTAAAAGTTTTGAAATAGGAAAAGAGCCTTTAATCACATTCTTTACCATTTGCAATCATAAAATAGTCTAATATCTTCATTTTTTCAACATACGTAGCTATTACCCTCGAAAACTAAAACTTTTGAAATAGGAAAAGAGCCTTTAATCACATTCTTTACCATGTGCAATCATAAAATTGTCTAATATCTTCATTTTTTCCACAGACAAAGCTATTACCCTCGAAAACTAAAACTTTTGACATAGGAAAAGAGCCTTTAATCACATTCTTTACCATGTGCAATCATAAAATAGTCTAATATCTACATTTGTTTCACAGACCTAGCTATTACCCTCGAAAACTAAAACCTTTGAAATAGGAAAAGAGCCTTTAATCACAGCCTTTACCATTTGCAATCATAAAATAGTCTAATATCTTCATTTTTTCAACATACGTAGCTATTACCCTCGAAAACTAAAACTATTGACATAGGAAAAGAGCCTTTAATCACATTCTTTACCATGTGCAATCATAAAATTGTCTAATATCTTCATTTTTTCAACATACGTAGCTATTACCCTCGAAAACTAAAACTTTTGAAATAGGAAAAGAGCCTTTAATCACATTCTTTACCATGTGCAATCATAAAATTGTCTAATATCTTCATTTTTTCACCATACGTAGCTATTACCCACAGAAAATAAAACTTTTGACATAGGAAAAGAGTCTTTAATCACATTCTTTACCATGTGCAATCATAAAATTGTCTAATATCTTTATTTTTTCAACATACATAGCTGTTACCCTCGAAAACTAAAACTTTTGACATAGGAAAAGAGCCTTTAATCACATTCTTTACCATGTGCAATCATAGAATTGTCTAATATCTTCATTTTTTCCACAGACAAAGCTATTACCCTCGAAAACTAAAACCTTTGACATAGGAAAAGAGCCTTTAATCACATTCTTTACCATGTGCAATCATAAAATAGTCTAATATCTTCATTTTTTCAACATAAGTAGCTATTACCCTCGAAAACTAAAACTTTTGACATAGGAAAAGAGCCTTTAATCACATTCTTTACCATTTGCAATCATAAAATAGTCTAATATCTTCATTTTTTCAACATACGTAGCTATTACCCTCGAAAACTAAAACTTTCGAAATTGGAAAAGAGCCTTTAATCACATTCTTTACCATGTGCAATCATAAAATTGTCTAATATCTTCATTTTTTCCACAGACAAAGCTATTACCCATGAAAAGTAAAACTTTTGAAATAGGAAAAGAGCCTTTAATCACATTCTTTACCATTTGCAATCATAAAATAGTCTAATATCTTCATTTTTTCAACATAAGTAGCTATTAGCCTCGAAAACTAAAACTTTTGAAATAGAAAAAGAGCCTTTAATCACATTCTTTACCATTTGCAATCATAAAATAGTCTAATATCTTCATTTTTTCAACATACGTAGCTATTACCCTCAAAAACTAAAACTTTTGAAATAGGAAAAGAGCCTTTAATCACATTCTTTACCATGTGCAATCATAAAATTGTCTAATATTTTCATTTTTTCCACAGACAAAGCTATTACCCTCGAAAACTAAAACTTTTGACATAGGAAAAGAGCCTTTAATCACATTCTTTACCATGTGCAATCATAAAATAGTCTAATATCTTGATTTTTTCCACAGACATAGCTATTACCCTCGAAAACTAAAACTTTTGAAATAGGAAAAGAGCCTTTAATCACATTCTTTACCATATGCAATCATAAAATAGTCTAATATCCTCATTTTTTCAACATACGTAGCTATTACCCTCAAAAACTACAACTTTTGACATAGGAAAAGAGCCTTTAATCACATTCTTTACCATTTGCAATCATAAAATAGTCTCATATCAACATTTTTACATTATACGTAGCTATTACCTTCGAAAACTAAAACTTTTGAAATAGGAAAAGAGCCTTTAATCACATTTTTTACCATTTGCAATCATAAAATAGTCTCATATCAACATTTTTTCATTATACGTAGCTATTACCTTCGAAAACTAAAACTTTTGAAATAGGAAAAGAGCCTTTAATCACATTTTTTACCATGTGCAATCATAAAATAGTCTAATATCTTCATTTTTTCAACATACGTAGCTATTACCCTCGAAAACTAAAACTTTTTAAATAGGAAAAGAGTCTTTAATCACATTCTTTACCATATGCAATCATAAAATAGTCTAATATCTTCATTTTTTCAACATACGTAGCTATTACCCTCGAAAACTAAAACTTTTGAAATAGGAAAAGAGCCTTTAATCACACTCTTTACCATGTGCAATCATAAATTGTCTAATATCTTCATTTTTTCAACATACGTAGCTATTACCCTCGAAAACTAAAATTTTTTAAATAGGAAAAGAGTCTTTAATCACATTCTTTACCATTTGCAATCATAAAATAGTCTAATATCTTCATTTTTTCAACAGACATAGCTTTTACCCTCGAAAACTAAAACTTTTGAAATAGGAAAAGAGCCTTTAATCACATTCTTTACCATTTGCAATCATAAAATAGTCTAATATCTTCATTTTTTCAACATACGTAGCTATTACCCTCGAAAACTAAAACTTTTGAAATAGGAAAAGAGCCTTTAATCACATTCTTTACCATGTGCAATCATAAGATAGTCTAATATCTTCATTTTTTCCACGGACAAAGCTATTACCCTCGAAAACTAAAACTATTGACATAGGAAAAGAGCCTTTAATCACATTCTTTACCGTGCACAATCATAAAATAGTCTAATATCTTCAGTTTTTCAACAAACGTAGCTATTACCCTCGAAAACTAAAACTTTTGAAATAGGAAAAGAGCCTTTAATCACATTCTTTACCATGTGCAATCATAAAATAGTCTAATATCTTCATTTTTTCACAGACCTAGCTATTACCCTCGAAAACTAAAACTTTTGACATAGGAAAAGAGCCTTTAATCACATTCTTTACCATGTGCAATCATAAAATAGTCTAATATCTTCATTTTTTTCACAGACCTAGCTATTACCCTCGAAAACTAAAACTATTGACATAGGAAAAGAGCCTTTAATCACATTCTTTACCATGTGCAATCATAAAATAGTCTAATATCTTTATTTTTTCAACATATGTAGCTATTACCCACGAAAACTAAAACTTTTGAAATAAAAAAAGAGCCTTTAATCACATTCTTTACCATTTGCAATCATAAAATAGTCTAATTTCTTCATTTTTCAACATACGTAGCTCTTACCCCCATGATTTACCAAGTGCAATCATAAAATAGTCTAATATCTTCATTTTTTCCACAGACATAGCTATTACCCTCGAAAACTAAAACTTTTGACGTAGGAAAAGAGCCTTTAATCACATTTTTTACCATTTGCAATCATAGAATTGTCTAATATCTTCATTTTTTCCACAGACAAAGCTATTACCCTCGAAAACTAAAACTTTTGAAATAGGAAAAGAGCCTTTAATCACATTCTTTACCATGTGCAATCATAAAATTGTCTAATATCTTCATTTTTTCCACAGACGAAGCTATTACCCTCGAAAACTAAAACTTTTGACATAGGAAAAGAGCCTTTAATCACATTCTTTACCATGTGCAATCATAAAATAGTCTAATATCTTCATTTGTTTCACAGACCTAGCTATTACCCTCGAAAACTAAAACTTTTGAAATAGGAAAAGAGCCTTTAATCACATTCTTTACCATGTGCAATCATAAAATTGTCTAATATCTTCATTTTTTCCACAGACAAAGCTATTACCCTCGAAAACTAAAACTTTTGACATAGGAAAAGAGCCTTTAATCACATTCTTTACCATGCGCAATCATAAAAAAGTCTAATATCTTCATTTGTTTCACAGACCTAGCTATTACAGACCTACCCCCATAATAGGAATAGGAATTTTTGACCATTTGCAATCATAAAATAGTCTAATATCTTCATTTTTGCAACATACGTAGCTCTTACCCCCAAAACTAAAACTTTTGAAATAGGAAAAGAGCCTTTAATCACATTTTTTACCATGTGCAATCATAAAATAGTCTAATATCTTCATTTTTTCAACATACGTAGCTATTACCCTCGAAAACTAAAACTTTTGAAATAGGAAAAGAGCCTTTAATCACATTCTTTACCATGTGCAATCATAAAATAGTCTAATATCTTCATTTTTTCAACATACTTAGCTATTACCCTCGAAAACTAAAACTTTTGACATAGGAAAAGAGCCTTTAATCACATTCTTTACCATGTGCAATCATAAAATTGTCTAATATCTTCATTTTTCCCACAGACATAGCTATTACCCTCTAAAACTAAAACTTTTGAAATAGGAAAAGAGCCTTTAATCACATTCACTACCATTTGCAATCATAAAATAGTCTAATATCTTCATTTTTTCAACAAACGTAGCTATTACCCTCGAAAACTAAAACTTTTGAAATAGGAAAAGAGCCTTTAATCACATTCTTTACCATGTGCAATCATAAAATAGTCTAATATCTTCATTTTTTTCACAGACCTAGCTATTACCCTCGAAAACTAAAACTTTTGACATAGGAAAAGAGCCTTTAATCACATTCTTTACCATGTGCAATCATAAAATAGTCTAATATCTTCATTTTTTTCACAGACCTAGCTATTACCCTCGAAAACTAAAACTATTGACATAGGAAAAGAGCCTTTAATCACATTCTTTACCATTTGCAATCATAAAATAGTCTAATATCTTCATTTTTTCAACATACGTAGCTATTACCCTCGAAAACTAAAACTTTTGAAATAGGAAAAGAGCCTTTAATCACATTCTTTACCATTTGCAATCATAAAATAGTCTAATATCTTCATTTTTTCAACATACGTAGCTATTACCCTCGAAAACTAAAACTTTTGAAATAGGAAAAGAGCCTTTAATCACATTTTTTACCATTTGCAATCATAAAATAGTCTCATATCAACATTTTTTCATTATACGTAGCTATTACCTTCGAAAACTAAAACTTTTGAAATAGGAAAAGAGCCTTTAATCACATTCTTTACCATGTGCAATCATAAAATAGTCTAATATCTTCATTTGTTTCACAGACCTAGCTATTACCCTCGAAAACTAAAACTTTTGAAATAGGAAAAGAGCCTTTAATCACAGCCTTTACCATTTGCAATCATAAAATAGTCTAATATCTTCATTTTTTCAACATACGTACCTATTACCCTCGAAAACTAAAACTTTTGACATAGGAAAAGAGCCTTTAATCACATTCTTTACCATGTGCAATCATAAAATAGTCTAATATCTTCATTTTTTCAACATACGTAGCTATTACCCTCGAAAACTAAAACTTTTGAAATAGGAAAAGAGCCTTTAATCACATTTTTTACCATTTGCAATCATAAAATAGTCTCATATCTTCATTTTTTCAACATACGTAGCTATTACCCTCGAAAACTAAAACTTTTGAAATAGGAAAAGAGCCTTTAATCACATTCTTTACCATGTGCAATCATAAAATAGTCTAATATCTTCATTTTTTCAACAGACATAGCTTTTACCCTCGAAAACTAAAACTTTTGAAATAGGAAAAGAGCCTTTAATCACATTCTTTACCATTTGCAATCATAAAATAGTCTAATATCTTCATTTTTTCAACATACGTAGCTATTACCCTCGAAAACTAAAACTTTTGAAATAGGAAAAGAGCCTTTAATCACATTCTTTACCATGTGCAATCATAAAATTGTCTAATATCTTCATTTTTTCCACAGACAAAGCTATTACCCTCGAAAACTAAAACTTTTGACATAGGAAAAGAGCCTTTAATCACATTCTTTACCATGCGCAATCATAAAATAGTCTAATATCTTCATTTGTTTCACAGACCTAGCTATTACAGACCGACCCCCATAATAGGAATAGGAATTTTTGACCATTTGCAATCATAAAATAGTCTAATATCTTCATTTTTGCAACATACGTAGCTCTTACCCCCAAAACTAAAACTTTTGAAATAGGAAAAGAGCCTTTAATCACATTTTTTACCATGTGCAATCATAAAATAGTCTAATATCTTCATTTTTTCAACATACGTAGCTATTACCCTCGAAAACTAAAACTTTTGAAATAGGAAAAGAGCCTTTAATCACATTCTTTACCATGTGCAATCATAAAATAGTCTAATATCTTCATTTTTTCAACATACTTAGCTATTACCCTCGAAAACTATAACTTTTGACATAGGAAAAGAGCCTTTAATCACATTCTTTACCATGTGCAATCATAAAATTGTCTAATATCTTCATTTTTTCCACAGACATAGCTATTACCCTCGAAAACTAAAACTTTTGAAATAGGAAAAGAGCCTTTAATCACATTCACTACCATTTGCAATCATAAAATAGTCTAATATCTTCATTTTTTCAACAAACGTAGCTATTACCCTCGAAAACTAAAACTTTTGAAATAGGAAAAGAGCCTTTAATCACATTCTTTACCATGTGCAATCATAAAATAGTCTAATATCTTCATTTTTTTCACAGACCTAGCTATTACCCTCGAAAACTAAAACTTTTGACATAGGAAAAGAGCCTTTAATCACATTCTTTACCATGTGCAATCATAAAATAGTCTAATATCTTCATTTTTTTCACAGACCTAGCTATTACCCTCGAAAACTAAAACTATTGACATAGGAAAAGAGCCTTTAATCACATTCTTTACCATTTGCAATCATAAAATAGTCTAATATCTTCATTTTTTCAACATACGTAGCTATTACCCTCGAAAACTAAAACTTTTGAAATAGGAAAAGAGCCTTTAATCACATTCTTTACCATGTGCAATCATAAAATAGTCTAATATCTTTATTTTTTCAACATACGTAGCTATTACCCACGAAAACTAAAACTTTTGAAATAAAAAAAGAGCCTTTAATCACATTCTTTACCATTTGCAATCATAAAATAGTCTAATTTCTTCATTTTTCAACATACGTAGCTCTTACCCCCATGATTTACCAAGTGCAATCATAAAATAGTCTAATATCTTCATTTTTTCGACAGACATAGCTATTACCCTCGAAAACTAAAACTTTCGACGTAGGAAAAGAGCCTTTAATCACATTGTTTACCATTTGCAATCATAGAATTGTCTAATATCTTCATTTTTTCCACAGACAAAGCTATTACCCTCGAAAACTAAAACTTTTGAAATAGGAAAAGAGCCTTTAATCACATTCTTTACCATGTGCAATCATAAAATTGTCTAATATCTTCATTTTTTCCACAGACGAAGCTATTACCCTCGAAAACTAAAACTTTTGACATAGGAAAAGAGCCTTTAATCACATTCTTTACCATGTGCAATCATAAAATAGTCTAATATTTTCATTTGTTTCACAGACCTAGCTATTACCCTCGAAAACTAAAACTTTTGAAATAGGAAAAGAGCCTTTAATTACAGCCTTTACCATTTGCAATCATAAAATAGTCTAATATCTTCATTTTTTCAACATACTTAGCTATTACCCTCGAAAACTAAAACTATTGACATAGGAAAAGAGCCTTTAATCACATTCTTTACCATTTGCAATCATAAAATAGTCTAATATCTTCATTTTTTCAACATACGTAGCTATTACCCTCGAAAACAAAAACTTTTGAAATAGGAAAAGAGCCTTTAATCACATTCTTTACCATGTGCAATCATAAAATAGTCTAATATCTTTATTTTTTCAACATACGTAGCTATTACCCACGAAAACTAAAACTTTTGAAATAAAAAAAGAGCCTTTAATCACATTCTTTACCATTTGCAATCATAAAATAGTCTAATTTCTTCATTTTTCAACATACGTAGCTCTTACCCCCATGATTTACCAAGTGCAATCATAAAATAGTCTAATATCTTCATTTTTTCCACAGACATAGCTATTACCCTCGAAAACTAAAACTTTTGACGTAGGAAAAGAGCCTTTAATCACATTCTTTACCATTTGCAATCATAGAATTGTCTAATATCTTCATTTTTTCCACAGACAAAGCTATTACCCTCGAAAACTAAAACTTTTGAAATAGGAAAAGAGCCTTTAATCACATTCTTGTAAGGTTTCACCCTATAGGGTGAGTAAGCGAATACTAGTGCTTTGAATTATGGTAGCGTGTCACTAGTATTCAATGTGCGAATAGGTTCACTTTTCTATCTACTATGGCAACAGTCTATCTGTTCCCTAAGTCCTATTATAAGTCACAATCTCTCAAGACAAGGAATTTTATTTTAGAAGGAGTATGTAAAAAAAACAGGTAAAGAAATATAAAGTGGAAAGAAGTTGAGCTGGAGAGTTCTTTCTCGTTGATGAAAAGTCTTTGCTTGGGCGAAGAAATATAAGTCTGGAAAATAAAAAAACTTACGTTATATCTTGTAAATACACACGACAGGCTGTCCCTCGTATTAATTGAAAAGCTAGTATCCAAGAAAGAATGCTGGTCCAAGAGGAAAAACGATAAGCCAAATATAAGTAGCAGGGTTGTTATATCTATCTGTCGTCCAGAAATTGTGAATCAGAACTCCCCGAATATTGTTCTAACATTCTCTTTTAAGGGGCCCTCTCTGGTCCGGTTTTGTAATAAATTAAAGCTTTGAGTTTGACTATAGGTTGAAGGTTATCGAACGCTCAAGGTAAATACGGGCAGACAAATAAAAATGGATAAACAAGGGTTTGAAGGTGTCAGCCTGTTGAACTTGATCGTAGGTGAAGGTTACCCGTCTAAAAATAAACTGGTAAATAATGGGTAAACAAGAATTCGAGGATGTCAGCCTGTCGTAAAATTATATGTCGTATAGCTATGGCGTATAGTGTATGTTATATTATAGAATATAATATAAGGCAATACATAAATAATAGAAAGGGACTTCTCACATACTCCCCAGCTTCGAAAAAGCACGGCTCGGTGCTACACCAACAAGCCGCCTTTGTGTTGTTTAAAACTGTTGTGTGTAATTTTGTATCATCTAGGTATCTACTATACGAGAAGAATCTGAAAAATAGAAGGTATAAAACATTGAACATTAAATACTAAAAATCGGAGTGTCTGGAAAAATAATCTCTATAACACCCTAACCCATTAGGTTTCATGAAATGAAAGAATTCATGAAAAAAAAAATGATAAAAACATGACGAAAAAGATTTTTATTTTTTTTATTTTTTTTCACTTTGTCCGAGGGAATTCACTATAGTTTTGGAATAATTATAAGAGAGGTACGGTGTATTAGTAAAGTGATTAAAGATGTCATCACGTTTATCCATTTCTTCCCTTAATATTATTTGCTCTATAAGTTAGTCACTTTGATTTGTGCGTGAACTTATGTCAACTTTAGAATTTAAACTTGTGTCGAACAAGAACTCATTACACAGCATATAATATATGGTTATACAATGATATACCATCACTAAGGCAAAGCTACGAAAAACATTGGTTCTTGTCAATATTAATATTGACTCGTCAAGGATTAACACTGCACAAATACATAAAGTGAACACTACTGAATCTTTGACAGAACTTAATCTTTGACAGAACAAAATCTTTGACAGAACTTGATCTTTGAAAGAACATAATCTTTGATAGAACATAATCTTTGACAGAACATAATCTTTGACAGAACATAATCTTTGACAGAACATAATCTTTGACAGAACATAATCTTTGACAGAACAAAATCTTTGACATAACAAAATCTTTGACAGAACATAATCTTTGACAGAACAAAATCTTTGACAGAACAAAATCTTTGACAAAACAAAATTCTTTCACAAGGAACATCAGGAAATAATTGAATTAGATGATAAAAAATCTGTTTATCCCTTGTTTCCTTTTTTTCTTTTTTTTCCTTGGATCGCCGGAGTTATCATTCTTTTTCTTTTTTTTGTCCAGTCTTGTTTTTTTTTTCCAAGCGTTCTCCTTTTTTTTCAGTGTCTTCTTTTTTTCAAGGGTTCTTTTTTTTTTCTTTAAAATCGGTACACTACACAAATTTTACTAACGTTAGCGGTTATTCGAAGCTGAATTTTAAATGAATCTCCCTGGTGCAATACCCCAAATATCTTTACTGATATGAACTTTTCGTAAGAGCTTGAAATACCTCGGTAAAAAAATTTATTCTACGAATATACTTCTTTTAGTCTAGTTATGAAAATTCCCGATTGTGGTATATTTATACTTACGTACTATTCGTCAGAGTGTTGACCCTTTGTTATGTCATATAAGCTCGACATGCCTGAGCAGACAGAAGGGGTTTTATCCAAATCTGTATATGGTGTCAAAATATAGGATTGACTAACCACATATTATATCGACTCCTTTGCCGAGGGGTGCATTTTTTTTCGTTTACCAGGTAACGGTAGCACGTCCCTTTTTGCAATAAGGTTCTTGAATAACCCTTAATTGTCAACCACTCGACTTTGAAGAATGTAAATACCTCTCATGGGAAATTTAATAACTTAGGCTAAGCTATGAAGAGCAAGTAATGAATATGAAGGGGGGAGATAATATCGAAGTAATTGTTTTCTCTTTTCCAAATTCCTCCCTGAAACCTTATTTAATGTTTATTTATGTATAGTAGGCTCCCAGCTAAAAATTCAAATTTTTCTTCAGTTTCGATCAACCCTTTTGAACATTTAGTCACAAGATAAATTTTTCACAAGGCTCCTTCTTCTGGAGGAATTTCTTCCCTCAGATTTTGGATAGGCATAAACATTGTATCAGAATATTTACTAAGTTCTCTGTATAAATGCAGAGATATGCACATACATAAAATAACTGCAATTGTTAATATAGTTAAGAGTATAAAAATTGGTGTTAATGACGGTGGAGGAGTACTGGTTGGTTCGCCGGTCAAAAAGAGTTCGAGTGGAGGTTCAATAGTTTTGTCAATTCTATTAGTTTTTGATATTAATTTTTCTTGCCAGTACTCATTCAGTTTTTTAATGGTAAATTTTGACTTAACTTGATCTAATGGTAAAATAAGCTTTTCCACCTCTGATACGGGCGAAAAAGATTTGGCAAGAAACGAAGTCACAGGGCTATAAAAATCTTGAATTATAAAAGACGAATGACTAATTTTACACTCACTGTTGATAGAAAAAACTTGGGCCTCACTAACGTTGATTTAATAATGTTTATAAGTTTGATTAGTTAAAAATAAATTTGATTCAGGACAGACAACATTCAGGGTAACTGGTCCTGACGTAGGGCTTGCAAAGACATAGGTGTCTTGGTCTAAAACAGCTGCAAACGGCGAGGAGAACGCTGTTACCTTCCTTTCGCATAACTGGTTAATTGCACTTGTATCTTCTGTAAAAGCAGCATATGAGCATGATTTGAAGCTAGCTTTTCTCATAACTATATGGCTATCACCAATGGTTTTCTGTTTATAGGATACACAATTAAATTCTAAATCATAACGGTTCAATAACAGGTATGAATCAGCATCATTTGTTACAGCAAAAAAGTCGGAAGAAGGTTGAGTTTTAATATAATGTTGGGAGTCACTTATTCTGTACGGTACTGATATTGTTTCATACAAGTTAAATTCACTGCCTATTCCATTCAGTGGTAAATAGCACACAACTATTAAATGTTCTGAAGTTGACATGAGTTCACATTTTACAATTTTAACCAGGTCCAAAAGATTTCCGTTAGGAGAAATGGCGAGCGCTTACGGATTTGGGAGGATGAGGTGGACGGTGATATCGACTTATGGACTTGGTCCATAAAATTATACATAGAAATTCTTAAATCAATTCTTAAACAGCGACAGAATGATCCCTAAGCCATTGACTAAAACCTTTATGTCCTAAGATAGTCGTAGCTTATAAATTACCATTTTTATCATTTCGTTTTTAAATATTTTCAAGTGTATGCCCAAAATTCAAATGAGCAGCCCGTCTGTCTTGATTCAAGTCTTTAAACCTTAGTTATATAGACATATTATAACTTCTACTTTATTTATACTTTTCCCAGAAAGTATCCTACTATAGTTTTACGTGTTTTGGTAATCGAATATTTTAAAACATTAGTAGAGTGGAAACACTCAGTTATACATATATGCGAATATAAACAAACACAATTTAAAACAAAAGTCAAACCAGGCTAATTTTTGTAATGATACAATACATACACATATACATATACAATTATACCTATATAAAAGAACACATCCCACACCAAAATTGTTCTGACCTAAACTGAAGTTAGCTTTATCAGCAGTTAGAGATTGGAAAAATAGACTTGTTTTTATTGATTTTTATTTTAACATCAAGTGCTCCTACCCCTCAGTCTTACAATGTGATTATTGAAATTAGAAAAAGCAATTTCCACCTTGTGCGGAACCTATAGTAATGGAATTTAATAGCAAAACAATAACATCGATCCTATTGAAGCACGTCAAAAATCATTAGCCAAGGCCGTATCCAGAGCGGGGGTTAAGAGGTTTGACCTTGTTCTCTGCTGTTCCATTCGTGGAAGGACCCCAATGGCTGGTGAAGAGTTTTTTCACCTTCAAGGAACTCATAAGTCGTTTGAAAAGACTTGAGCGGAAAGGCGCGTGACAATCTGTCAATTGAAAACGAAACATTCCAAATAAGAAATAACGCGACGGAGTAAAAATTTACAATAGTCTCTGAAGTAACATCAGGTACGGGTTCTAAGACAACTAAGGAAGTACGGACATCTACGCAGACAACGACTTATTTGTTGCCTCCAGACAAAGGCAAAGGACCTAAAGTGTCCAAACACCACGTTTCAAAGCTTATTTCAGCGAAGACATTCTTTTGTAGCTCGGGCACAACTTTGGGGGTAATATTTCTACGCATGCAAATATGGCAATTCTGAGCCTCATTCTTCATATGTGTCGACATCTTGTCGAAATAGCAGAAATTTCTTAGTTAGACTAGGCTTCTTTCCGCGTTCTGGTGGGCGGCCATGAGGACATGTGAATGCGACAGTTGGAAAACACCAGGAATCAGGCACCTAGGAATCAGTAGTTGTAAAATTTGCGCATTTGATTTTCTGCCTTCTTCCGGTGGCGGCATCCGATACCAAATCCTCTCCCACAAAATGAGCCTGTCAACTTCCTTCTGCAGCCATGGCACAATATTCCACTTTTCCAGTAACTTTTCAAGCTTTCCTGGATTCATTTGTGGATCTATAAATATACATTCATTTCCTTTCATATCATTCAATTTCTCATTTCATTCCGAAGTATCAATATAATCAGGCTGGTCTTGGAGACTAGCAGCCTCTCCTAGGGAGTCATGGTCCTGTGGACTAACTGTAATATGGCTATTTTTGCCATTTCTATCTTCATTAAATCTCTACCCGGCGTCCCGGTCTTCCTGTCTTTGCAGGGCATCCCCATTTGTGCTACTAAATTCAAATTTCGCGTAATCATTTGTCCCGTGCTGAAGCATTAAGCTTATAATTGGTGCTAATTCTACGTCATTCATCTTATACTTCCTAATCTGTTGACCTTCCAAACCTTAGAAAGTCTAAACTTCCTTTCGGCGAAGTTGAATTCATTGTCGTTGATTCTGTCTGTACTGTCACTGCCAAAAAAAACAACTCTGCTTCTTCATCCGCGAGTGAGAAAGGTCGAGTTCGAAGAAGCGTTTTGTCTGGTGGTTGGCTTAATACATCAACTGGGTTGAGCTTCCCCTTAATGTTGAGCCATTTTATGTTTCTGTCTGACAACATGACAATTGACTTGCTAACAAACAAGCAAACCTTTGACACCAAGGCCCTGTCAGAATCATCGTATGAATTACGGTTCACATAACAGTAGTTAACAATCGTAGTTCAGGTTCGGAAAACAAACCGTAAAACCGAAACACATAGTAATTGAAGATTTATGTCGTGTTTGAAATAACCTGTGCGAAATAATTGTCCGATAAAGTGAAAAATAAATCAATTTTTCTGCCATTCTTCCCTCTCTTCAAAACTTATGCTGAGACATACCATCTTCTGAATTACCTTAGCCGATTGTCATCTTTTAGTAAGCCAGCCAAGTAACCACAGCCAAGTGGCATCTGTATTGTAGAAATCAGTTTGAATCGAATAAAAATTACATTTCTATTTTTAAATTTTAATATTTATTCTTTCTTTTTTTATTTACGACTCAAACGATGTACACGCAGTGGGTAGCAAAATTTCCATCCCTTAAACTTCTTGTTCTGACTTTCCTTCAACTTTCTCTCCCCTAGAGTTCTTTTTTCCCAATTTTCCTTCCCTTAAAGTTTGACCTTGCCTGCATCCATTTTCGTTCAACAGAGTTAAAAAACTAATATTGTATTAATAGACTTTTACGAGGGGAAAATCAAGGACCAAAGTGAAATTACAGACGAGTGGCATCGTTTAGTTCATAGAAGGTCGGAAGGACCGACCAAAACAAGATAGAAATATATTAATATTTTAAATTCAAAGATTACAAAAACAACGTGACGCATTCGTATGCGATGGCGTAGCTAAGGAAGGGGGTACAGTAATCCCTGGGCGCATCATGAGTTGGGGCATTATTTACATAAGCAAGCTTTTAATTTAAATACCCAGGAAATCTGGGGGGGGGGTTGTATGTGTGTGACAAATTGATCCCAGGAGTTAAAAATAAAACCTACCTAAATTTCAGCCGTTACATCGACATAGACATGCATCCTCTCATTTTGATTTCCCTAATCTTATTCTTTTATTATTATTAATGGTTAACTCACAGTTATCGCTATAAGGTATGTTGGAGCGTAAAAGAAATTGTGAAATCAAAAATATTAACAAAATAAACAACCTAAAAATAAAGTAAATTAAACTAATATAGACAAAACCAAAATAGAATAACATAAATACATAAAATGATGTAGGACAATACCTCTTTGATCAAAATGACCTCTAGGGCTCTAATAATTATAACTATCTCTGGGATTTCTTTCATAATACCTCCCAGAACCTTGTAAATGCGGTCCCTGTAGCCCTTGATAATCTCTAGATTGAAAAAAGTATTCCCCGTATTTGGGTGCCAGGTCATCTGGCGTGGACCCTGCTGGTAAGAATTGTATTGATTTGAAAAGTTATTAGCACGGGCAGCCCTTCCTGCTTGCCCATGGGGAGTTCTGGTTCTACTAATATTTATTTCTGCGACCCCTGCCGTAAGATATTCAAATTGGTCCATTTGGCTCTTAGATCTGAGGCTAGATTTTACTGACTCGATAGTTTGGGCGATTTCGAGTGCTTCGTCTAGATTATCATAATCATCTTGTCTTAACCTAACTGCTTCTTGGAGCTCACTCCGCAGCCCCGTCTCGAACGCTTGCAGAACAATTGAATCGACTAAGGCAAATGCATCTATACTTTTTGAGTTGTCTAACCCTTCTGCTTTACAATAATCTATCTTTCCCGTTTTTAATCTCATATAAAATTCAAAGACAGCTTCCTCTGGTTTTTGCTTCATTTCTACTATTGCCTGCAGACATTGCCGAGGGGTTTTTCTAGCACCTACATTTCTTAACAATTTTTTGCATAGGTCGTCAAGCGTAAAAGTGTTTCCCGACTCAATTATTTCGTCCACATACCGCTGGAAAATTCCTCTACAGTGTTTGACGCCATAACTAAAGTATAATCATCGTCCCATTTTAGAGTAGCCTTCATGCTTTTAAGTTGTCTTATCCAACTCTTTACTTCCGATGGTTTTGTTAAAGTTTGAATGTGTGAAAAAGGGTCAACTACCATCTGATGGGTTATTTGAGAAGGGACCTGTTGATAGGCTAATTGAGAATTATCTGGGATATTTGTCGGGTTACTTGAATTTCCGGTGGACATCGTAAATCCTTACAAGAAGCAATAAAATTTATTAGGAGACAGATATGTTGTGTTAATTTTAGAATGATTCAATAAAAATCTATTGATGTTACAGACAGTAAAGAAAATGCAAAAAAAAAATGATCTATGGATAATGCAAAGAGACTAAACTCATAAATTAATGAAGAAAAAACTTATCGTACTTGGTGAAACTAGTACATTAGTCTATAGACAAGAAAATTCTAGCTTATAGATAGGAATATGGGAATCTCCTTTGCTAAAAATAAGCCGAATCGGGCGAAGAAAAAATTGTAGGGGGAAAAATCAAATGAAAAAAATAGATAGAAAACAGTAAGAATGCCACCATAGAGCAGAAAAGAACACCGCTAGCCACCACTTTGTAAGGTTTCACCCTATAGGGTGAGTAAGCGAATACTAGTGCTTTGAATTATGGTAGCGTGTCACTAGTATTCAATGTGCGAATAGGTTCACTTTTCTATCTACTATGGCAACAGTCTATCTGTTCCCTAAGTCCTATTATAAGTCACAATCTCTCAAGACAAGGAATTTTATTTTAGAAGGAGTATGTAAAAAAAACAGGTAAAGAAATATAAAGTGGAAAGAAGTTGAGCTGGAGAGTTCTTTCTCGTTGATGAAAAGTCCTTGCTTGGGCGAAGAAATATAAGTCTGGAAAATAAAAAAACTTACGTTATATCTTGTAAATACACACGACAGGCTGTCCCTCGTATTAATTGAAAAGCTAGTATCCAAGAAAGAATGCTGGTCCAAGAGGAAAAACGATAAGCCAAATATAAGTAGCAGGGTTGTTATATCTATCTGTCGTCCAGAAATTGTGAATCAGAACTCCCCGAATATTGTTCTAACATTCTCTTTTAAGGGGCCCTCTCTGGTCCGGTTTTGTAATAAATTAAAGCTTTGAGTTTGACTATAGGTTGAAGGTTATCGAACGCTCAAGGTAAATACGGGCAGACAAATAAAAATGGATAAACAAGGGTTTGAAGGTGTCAGCCTGTTGAACTTGATCGTAGGTGAAGGTTACCCGTCTAAAAATAAACTGGTAAATAATGGGTAAACAAGAATTCGAGGATGTCAGCCTGTCGTAAAATTATATGTCGTATAGCTATGGCGTATAGTGTATGTTATATTATAGAATATAATATAAGGCAATACATAAATAATAGAAAGGGACTTCTCACATTCTTTACCATGAGCAATCATAAAATTGTCTAATATCTTCATTTTTTCCACAGACGAAGCTATTACCCTCGAAAACTAAAACTTTTGACATAGGAAAAGAGCCTTTAATCACATTCTTTACCATGTGCAATCATAAAATAGTCTAATATCTTCATTTGTTTCACAGACCTAGCTATTACCCTCGAAAACTAAAACTTTTTAAATTGGAAAAGAGCCTTTAATCACAGCCTTTACCATTTGCAATCATAAAATAGTCTAATATCTTCATTTTTTCAACATACGTACCTATTACCCTCGAAAACTAAAACTTTTGACATAGGAAAAGAGCCTTTAATCACATTCACATTTTTTACCATTTGCAATCATAAAATAGTCTAATATCTTCATTTTTTCAACATACGTAGCTATTACCCTCGAAAACTAAAACTTTTGAAATAGGAAAAGAGCCTTTAATAACATTTTTTTGCATTTGCAATCATAAAATAGTCTCATATCTTCATTTTTTCAACATACGTAGCTATTACCCTCGAAAACTAAAACTTTTGAAATAGGAAAAGAGCCTTTAATCACATTCTTTACCATGTGCAATCATAAAATTGTCTAATATCTTCATTTTTTCCACAGACAAAGCTATTACCCTCGAAAACTAAAACTTTGACATAGGAAAAGAGCCTTTAATCACATTCTTTACCTTGTGCAATCAAAAAATAGTCTAATATCTACATTTGTTTCACAGACCTAGCTATTACCCTCGAAAACTAAAACTTTTGAAATAGGAAAAGAGCCTTTAATCACATTCTTTACCATGTGCAATCATAAAAATAGTCCAATATCTTCATTTTTTCAACATACGTAGCTCTTACCCCCAAAACTAAAACTTTTGAAATAGGAAAAGAGCCTTTAATCACATTCTTTACCATTTGCAATCATAAAATAGTCTAATATCTTCATTTTTTCCACAGACATAGCTATTACCCTCGAAAACTAAAACTTTTGAAATAGGAAAAGAGTCTTTAATCACAATCTTTACCATTTGCAATAATAAAATAGTCTAATATCTTCATTTTTTCAACATACGTAGCTATTACCCTCGAAAACTAAAACTTTTGACATAGGAAAAGAGCCATTAATCACATTCTTTACCATGTGCAATCATAAAATTCCATAGACATAGCTATTACCCTCGAAAACTAAAACTTTTGAAATAGGAAAAGAGCCTTTAATCACATTCTTTACCATTTGCAATCATAAAATAGTCTAATATCTTCATTTTTTCAACATACGTAGCTCTTACCCCCAAAACTAAAACTTTTGAAATAGGAAAAGAGCCTTTAATCACATTCTTTACCATTTGCAATCATAAAATAGTCTAATATCTTCATTTTTTCAGCATAGGTAGCTATTACCCTCGAAAACTAAACTTTTGACATAGGAAAAGAGCCTTTAATCACATTCTTTACCATGTGCAATCATAAAATAGTCTAATATTTTCATTTGTTTCACAGACCTAGCTATTACCCTCGAAAACTAAAACTTTTGAAATAGGAAAAGAGCCTTTAATTACAGCCTTTACATTTGCAATCATAAAATAGTCTAATATCTTCATTTTTTCAACATACTTAGCTATTACCCTCGAAAACTAAAACTATTGACATAGGAAAAGAGCCTTTAATCACATTCTTTACCATTTGCAATCATAAAATAGTCTAATATCTTCATTTTTTCAACATACGTAGCTATTACCCTCGAAAACAAAAACTTTTGAAATAGGAAAAGAGCCTTTAATCACATTCTTACCATGTGCAATCATAAAATAGTCTAATATCTTTATTTTTTCAACATACGTAGCTATTACCCACGAAAACTAAAACTTTTGAAATAAAAAAAGAGCCTTTAATCACATTCTTTACCATTTGCAATCATAAAATAGTCTAATTTCTTCATTTTTCAACATACGTAGCTCTTACCCCCATGATTTACCAAGTGCAATCATAAAATAGTCTAATATCTTCATTTTTTCCACAGACATAGCTATTACCCTCGAAAACTAAAACTTTTGACGTAGGAAAAGAGCCTTTAATCACATTCTTTACCATTTGCAATCATAGAATTGTCTAATATCTTCATTTTTTCCACAGACAAAGCTATTACCCTCGAAAACTAAAACTTTTGAAATAGGAAAAGAGCCTTTAATCACATTCTTTACCATGAGCAATCATAAAATTGTCTAATATCTTCATTTTTTCCACAGACGAAGCTATTACCCTCGAAAACTAAAACTTTTGACATAGGAAAAGAGCCTTTAATCACATTCTTTACCATGTGCAATCATAAAATAGTCTAATATCTTCATTTGTTTCACAGACCTAGCTATTACCCTCGAAAACTAAAACTTTTTAAATTGGAAAAGAGCCTTAATCACAGCCTTTACCATTTGCAATCATAAAATAGTCTAATATCTTCATTTTTTCAACATACGTACCTATTACCCTCGAAAACTAAAACTTTTGACATAGAAAAGAGCCTTTAATCACATTCTTTACCATGTGCAATCATAAAATAGTCTAATATCTTCATTTTTTCAACATACGTACCTATTACCCTCGAAAACTAAAACTTTTGACATAGGAAAAGAGCCTTTAATCACATTCACATTTTTTTGCATTTGCAATCATAAAATAGTCTCATATCTTCATTTTTTCAACATACGTAGCTATTACCCTCGAAAACTAAAACTTTTGAAATAGGAAAAGAGCCTTTAATCACATTCTTTACCATGTGCAATCATAAAATTGTCTAATATCTTCATTTTTTCCACAGACAAAGCTATTACCCTCGAAAACTAAAACTTTGACATAGGAAAGAGCCTTTAATCACATTCTTTACCTTGTGCAATCAAAAATAGTCTAATATCTACATTTGTTTCACAGACCTAGCTATTACCCTCGAAAACTAAAACTTTTGAAATAGGAAAAGAGCCTTTAATCACATTCTTTACCTTGTGCAATCATAAAAATAGTCCAATATCTTCATTTTTCAACATACGTAGCTCTTACCCCAAAACTAAAACTTTTGAAATAGGAAAAGAGCTTTAATCACATTCTTTACCATTTGCAATCATAAAATATTCTAATGTCTTCATTTTTTCCACAGTCATAGCTATTACCCTCGAAAACTAAAACTTTTGAAATAGGAAAAGAGGCTTTAATCACAATCTTTACCATTTGCAATAATAAAATAGTCCTAATATCTTCATTTTTTCAACATACGTAGCTATTACCTCGAAAACTAAAACTTTTGACATAGGAAAAGAGCCATTAATCACATTCTTTACCATGTGCAATCATAAAATTCCATAGACATAGCTATTACCCTCGAAAACTAAAACTTTTGAAATAGGAAAGAGCCTTAATCACATTCTTTACCATTTGCAATCATAAAATAGTCTAATATCTTCATTTTTTCAACATACGTAGCTCTTACCCCAAACTAAAACTTTTGAAATAGGAAAAGAGCCTTTAATCACATTCTTTACCATTTGCAATCATAAAATAGTCTAATATCTTCATTTTTTCAGCATAGGTAGCTATTACCCTCGAAAACTAAAACTTTGACATAGGAAAAGAGCCTTTAATCACATTCTTTACCATGTGCAATCATAAAATTGTCTAATATCTTCATTTTTTTCAACATACGTAGCTATTACCCTCGAAAACTAAAACTTTTGAAATAGGAAAAGAGCCTTTAATCACATTCTTTACCACGTGCAATCATAAAATTGTCTAATATCTTCATTTTTCAACATACGTAGCTATTACCCTCGAAAACTAAAACTTTTGAAATAGGAAAAGAGCCTTTAATCACATTCTTTACCATGTGCAATCATAAAATAGTCTAATATCTTCATTTTTTCCACAGACATAGCTATTACCCTCGAAAACTAAAACTTTTGAAATAGGAAAAAAGCCTTTAATCACATTTTTTACCATGTGCAATCATAAAATAGTCTAATATCTTCATTTTTTCAACATACGTAGCTATTACCCTCGAAAACTAAAACTTTTGACATAGGAAAATAGCCTTTAATCACATTCTTTACCATTTGCAATCATAAAATAGTCTAATATCTTCATTTTTTCCACAGACATAGCTATTACCCTCGAAAACTAAAACTTTTGAAATAGGAAAAGAGTCTTTAATCACAATCTTTACCATTTGCAATAATAAAATAGTCTAATATCTTCATTTTTTCCACATACGTAGCTATTACCCTCGAAAACTAAAACTTTTGACATAGGAAAAGAGCCATTAATCACATTCTTTACCATGTGCAATCATAAAACTGTCTAATATCTTCATTTTTTCAACATACATAGCTGTTACCCTCGAAAACTAAATCTTTTGACATAGGAAAAGAGCCTTTAATCACATTCTTCACCGTTTGCAATCATAAAATGGTCTAATATCTTCATTTTTTCAACATACGTAGCTATTACCCTCGAAAACTAAAACTTTTGAAATAGGAAAAGAGCCTTTAATCACATTCTTTACCATGTGCAATCATAAAATTGTCTAATATCTTCATTTTTTTCAACATACATACCTATTACCTCGAAAACTAAAACTTTTGACATAGGAAAATAGCCTTTAATCACATTCTTTACATTTGCAATCATAAATAGTCTAATATCTTCATTTTTTCCACAGACATAGCTATTACCCTCGAAAACTAAAACTTTTGAAATAGGAAAAGAGCCTTTAATCACATTCTTTACCATGTGCAATCATAAAAATAGTCCAATATCTTCATTTTTTCAACATACATACCTATTACCCTCGAAAACTAAAACTTTTGACATAGGAAAATAGCCTTTAATCACATTCTTTACCATTTGCAATCATAAAATAGTCTAATATCTTCATTTTTTCCACAGACATAGCTATTACCCTCGAAAACTAAAACTTTTGACATAGGAAAAGAGCCATTAATCACATTCTTTACCATGTGCAATCATAAAATTGTCTAATATCTTCATTTTTCAACATACATAGCTGTTACCCTCGAAAACTAAATCTTTTGACATAGGAAAAGAGCCTTTATCACATTCTTCACCGTTTGCAATCATAAAATGGTCTAATATCTTCATTTTTTCAACATACTTAGCTATTACCCTCGAAAACTAAACTTTTGAAATAGGAAAAGAGCCTTTAATCACATTCTTTACCATGTGCAATCATAAAAATAGTCCAATATCTTCATTTTTTCAACATACATACCTATACCCTCGAAAACTAAAACTTTTGACATAGGAAAATAGCCTTTAATCACATTCTTTACCATTTGCAATCATAAAATAGTCTAATATCTTCATTTTTTCCACAGACATAGCTATTACCCTCGAAAACTAAAACTTTTGAAATAGGAAAAGAGTCTTTAATCACAATCTTTACCATTTGCAATAATAAAATAGTCTAATATCTTCATTTTTTTCAACATACGTAGCTATTACCCTCGAAAACTAAAACTTTTGACATAGGAAAAGAGCCATTAATCACATTCTTTACCATGTGCAATCATAAATTCCACAGACATAGCTATTACCCTCGAAAACTAAAACTTTTGAAATAGGAAAAGAGCTTTAATCACATTCTTTACCATTTGCAATCATAAAATAGTCTAATATCTTCATTTTTTCAACATACGTAGCTCTTACCCCTAAAACTAAAACTTTTGAAATAGGAAAAGAGCCTTTAATCACATTCTTTACCATTTGCAATCATAAAATAGTCTAATATCTTCATTTTTTCAGCATAGGTAGCTATTACCCTCGAAAACTAAAACTTTTGAAATAGGAAAAGAGCCTTTAATCACATTCTTTACCATGTGCAATCATAAAAATAGTCCAATATCTTCATTTTTTCAACATACATACCTATTACCCTCGAAAACTAAAACTTTGACATAGGAAAATAGCCTTTAATCACATTCTTACCATTTGCAATCATAAAATAGTCTCATATCTTCATTTTTTCCACAGACATAGCTATTACCCTCAAAAACTAAAACTTTTGAAATAGGAAAGAGCCTTTAATCACATTCTTTACCATGTGCAATCATAAAAATAGTCCAATATCTTCATTTTTTCAACATACATACCTATTACCCTCGAAAACTAAAACTTTTGACATAGGAAAATAGCCTTTAATCACATTCTTTACCATTTGCAATCATAAATAGTCTAATATCTTCATTTTTTCCACAGACATAGCTATTACCCTCGAAAACTAAAACTTTTGACATAGGAAAAGAGCCATTAATCACATTCTTTACCATGTG
>NW_027064591.1:0-25377 GCF_032884065.1 Artemia franciscana
TAGTTTTCGAGGGTAATAGCTACGTATGTTGAAAAATGAAGATATTAGACTATTTTATGATTGCAAATGGTAAAGAATGTGATTAAAGGCTCTTTTCCTATGTCAAAAGTTTTAGTTTTCGAGGGTAATAGCTACGTATGTTGAAAAAATGAAGATATTAGACTATTTTATGATTGCACATGGTAAAGAATGTGATTAAAGGCTCTTTTCCTATGTCAAAAGTTTTAGTTTTCGAGGGTAATAGCTACGTATGTTGAAAAAATGAAGATATTAGACAATTTTATGATTGCAAATGGTAAAGAATGTGATTAAAGGCTCTTTTCCTATGTCAAAAGTTTTAGTTTTCGAGGGTAATAGCTACGTATGTTGAAAAAATGAAGATATTAGACTATTTTATGATTGCAAATGGTAAAGAATGTGATTAAAGGCTCTTTTCCTATGTCAAAGTTTTAGTTTTCGAGGGTAATAGCTACGTATGTTGAAAAAATGAAGATATTAGACTATTTTATGATTGCAAATGGTAAAGAATGTGATTAAAGGCTCTTTTCCTATTCAAAAGTTTTAGTTTTCGAGGGTAATAGCTACGTATGTTAAAAAATGAAGATATTAGACTATTTTATGATTGCACATGGTAAAGAATGTGCTTAAAGGCTCTTTTCCTATGTCAAAAGTTTTAGTTTTCGAGGGTAATAGCTATGTATGTTGAAAAAATGAAGATATTAGACTAATTTTATGATTGCAAATGGTAAAGAGTTTGATTAAAGGCTCTTTTCCTATGTCAAAAGTTTAGTTTTCGAGGGTAATAGCTACGTATGTTGAAAAAATGAAGATATTAGACTATTTTATGATTGCACATGGTAAAGAATGTGATTAAAGGCTCTTTTCCTATGTCAAAAGTTTTAGTTTTCGAGGGTAATAGCTACGTATGTTGAAAAAATGAAGATATTAGACTATTTTATGATTGCAAATGGTAAAGAATGTGATTAAAGGCTCTTTTCCTATGTCAAAAGTTTTAGTTTTCGAGGGTAATAGCTACGTATGTTGAAAAAATGAAGATATTAGACTATTTTATGATTGCACATGGTAAAGAATGTGATTAAAGGCTCTTTTCCTATGTCAAAAGTTTTAGTTTTCGAGGGTAATAGCTACGTATGTTGAAAAAATGAAGATATTAGACTATTTTATGATTGCACATGGTAAAGAATGTGATTAAAGGCTCTTTTCCTATGTCAAAAGTTTTAGTTTTCGAGGGTAATAGCTACGTATGTTGAAAAAATGAAGATATTAGACTATTTTATGATTGCAAATGGTAAAGAATGTGATTAAAGGCTCTTTTCTATTTCAAAAGTTTTAGTTTTCGAGGGTAATAGCTACGTATGTTGAAAAAATGAAGATATTAGACTATTTTATGATTGCAAATGGTAAAGAATGTGATTAAAGGCTCTTTTCCTATGTCAAAAGTTTTAGTTTTCGAGGGTAATAGCTACGTATGTTGAAAAAATGAAGATATTAGACTATTTTATGATTGCAAATGGTAAAGAATGTGATTAAAGGCTCTTTTCCTATGTCAAAAGTTTTAGTTTTCGAGGGTAATAGCTACGTATGTTGAAAAAATGAAGATATTAGACTATTTTATGATTGCAAATGGTAAAGAATGTGATTAAAGGCTCTTTTCCTATTTCAAAAGTTTTAGTTTTCGAGGGTAATAGCTACGTATGTTGGAAAAATGAAGATATTAGACTATTTTATGATTGCACATGGTAAAGAATGTGCTTAAAGGCTCTTTTCCTATGTCAAAAGTTTTAGTTTTCGAGGGTAATAGCTATGTATGTTGAAAAATGAAGATATTAGACATTTTATGATTGCAAATGGTAAAGAGTTTGATTAAAGGCTCTTTTCCTATGTCAAAAGTTTTAGTTTTCGAGGGTAATAGCTAGGTATGTTGAAAAAATGAAGATATTAGACTATTTTATGATTGCACATGGTAAAGAATGTGATTAAAGGCTCTTTTCCTATGTCAAAAGTTTTAGTTTTCGAGGGTAATAGCTACGTATGTTGGAAAAATGAAGATATTAGACTATTTTATGATTGCAAATGGTAAAAGAATGTGCTTAAAGGCTCTTTTCCTATGCCAAAAGTTTTAGTTTTCGAGGGTAATAGCTACGTATGTTGAAAAAATGAAGATATTAGACTATTTTATGATTGCACATGGTAAAGAATGTGATTAAAGGCTCTTTTCCTATGTCAAAAGTTTTAGTTTTCGAGGGTAATAGCTACGTATGTTGAAAAAATGAAGATATTAGACTATTTTATGATTGCAAATGGTAAAGAATGTGATTAAAGGCTCTTTTCTTATATCAAAAGTTTTAGTTTTCGAGGGTAATAGCTACGTATGTTGAAAAATTGAAGATATTAGACTATTTTATGATTGCAAATGGTAAAGAATGTGATTAAAGGCTCTTTTCCTATGTCAAAAGTTTTAGTTTTCGATGGTAATAGCTACGTATGTTGAAAAAATGAAGATATTAGACTATTTTATGATTGCACATGGTAAAGAATGTGATTAAAGGCTCTTTTCCTATTTCAAAGTCTTAGTTTCCGAGGGTAATAGCTACGTATGTTAAAAAATGAAGATATTAGACAATTTTATGATTGCAAATGGTAAAGAATGTGATTAAAGGCTCTTTTCCTATGTCAAAAGTTTTAGTTTTCGAGGGTAATAGCTACGTATGTTGAAAAAATGAAGATATTAGACTATTTTATGATTGCAAATGGTAAAGAATGTGATTAAAGGCTCTTTTCCTATTCAAAAGTTTTAGTTTTCGAGGGTAATAGCTACGTATGTTGAAAAAATGAAGATATTAGACTATTTTATGATTGCACATGGTAAAGAATGTGATTAAAGGCTCTTTTCCTATGTCTAAAAGTTTTAGTTTTCGAGGGTAATAGCTACGTATGTTGAAAAAAATGAAGATATTAGACTATTTTATGATTGCAAATGGTAAAGAATGTGATTAAAGGCTCTTTTCCTATGTCAAAAGTTTTAGTTTTCCAGGGTAATAGCTATGTATGTTGAAAAAATGAAGATATTAGACAATTTTATGATTGCAAATGGTAAAGAGTTTGATTAAAGGCTCTTTTCCTATGTCAAAAGATTTAGTTTTCGAGGGTAATAGCTAGGTATGTTGAAAAATGAAGATATTAGACTATTTTATGATTGCACATGGTAAAGAATGTGATTAAAGGCTCTTTTCCAATGTCAAAAGTTTTAGTTTTCGATTGTAATAGCTACGTATGTTGGAAAAAATGAAGATATTAGACTATTTTATGATTGCAAATGGTAAAGAATGTGCTTAAAGGCTCTTTTCCTATGTCAAAAGTTTTAGTTTTCGAGGGTAATAGCTACGTATGTTGAAAAAATGAAAATATTAGACTATTTTATGATTGCACATGGTAAAGAATGTGATTAAAGGCTCTTTTCCTATGTCAAAAGTTTTAGTTTTCGAGAGTAATAGCTACGTATGTTGGAAAAATGAAGATATTAGACTATTTTATGATTGCACATGGTAAAGAATGTGCTTAAAGGCTCTTTTCCTATGTCAAAAGTTTTAGTTTTCGAGGGTAATAGCTACGTATGTTGAAAAAATGAAGATATTAGACTATTTTATGATTGCAAATGGTAAAGAATGTGATTAAAGGCTCTTTTTCTATTTCAAAAGTTTTAGTTTTCGAGGGTAATAGCTACGTATGTTGAAAAAATGAAGATATTAGACTATTTTATGATTGCAAATGGTAAAGAATGTGATTAAAGGCTCCTTTCCTATTTCAAAAGTTTTAGTTTTCGAGGGTAATAGCTAAGTATGTTGGAAAAATGAAGATATTAGACTATTTTATGATTGCAAATGGTAAAGAATGTGATTAAAGGCTCTTTTCCTATGTCAAAAGTTTTAGTTTTCGAGGGTAATAGCTAGGTATGTTGAAAAAATGAAGATATTAGACAATTTTATGATTGCAAATGGTAAAGAGTTTGATTAAAGGCTCTTTTCCTATGTCAAAAGTTTTAGTTTTCGATGGTAATAGCTACGTATGTTGAAAAAATGAAGATATTAGACTATTTTATGATTGCACATGGTAAAGAATGTGATTAAAGGCTCTTTTCCTATTTCAAAGTTTTAGTTTCCGAGGGTAATAGCTATGTATGTTAAAAAAATGAAGATATTAGACAATTTTATGATTGCAAATGGTAAAGAATGTGATTAAAGGCTCTTTTCCTATGTCAAAAGTTTTAGTTTTCGAGGGTAATAGCTACGTATGTTGAAAAAATGAAGATATTAGACTATTTTATGATTGCAAATGGTAAAGAATGTGATTAAAGGCTCTTTTCCTATGTCAAAAGTTTTAGTTTTCGAGGGTAATAGCTACGTATGTTGAAAAAATGAAGATATTAGACTATTTTATGATTGCACATGGTAAAGAATGTGATTAAAGGCTCTTTTCCTATTTCAAAGTTTTAGTTTCCGAGGGTAATAGCTACGTATGTTAAAAAAAATGAAGATATTAGACAATTTTATGATTGCAAATGGTAAAGAATGTGATTAAAGGCTCTTTTCCTATGTCAAAAGTTTTAGTTTTCGAGGGTAATAGCTACGTATGTTGAAAAAATGAAGATATTAGACTATTTTATGATTGCAAATGGTAAAGAATGTGATTAAAGGCTCTTTTCCTATGTCAAAAGTTTTAGTTTTCGAGGGTAATAGCTACGTATGTTGAAAAAATGAAGATATTAGACTATTTTATGATTGCACATAGTAAAGAATGTGATTAAAGGCTGTTTTCCTATTCCAAAAGTTTCAGTTTTCGAGGGTAATAGCTACGTATGTTAAAAAAATGAAGATATTAGACTATTTTATGATTGCACATGGTAAAGAATGTGCTTAAAGGCTCTTTTCCTATGTCAAAAGTTTTAGTTTTCGAGGGTAATAGCTATGTATGTTGAAAAAATGAAGATATTAGACAATTTTATGATTGCAAATGGTAAAGAGTTTGATTAAAGGCTCTTTTCCTATGTCAAAAGATTTAGTTTTCGAGGGTAATAGCTAGGTATGTTGAAAAAATGAAGATATTAGACTATTTTATGATTGCACATGGTAAAGAATGTGATTAAAGGCTCTTTTCCAATGTCAAAAGTTTTAGTTTTCGATTGTAATAGCTACGTATGTTGGAAAAATGAAGATATTAGACTATTTTATGATTGCAAATGGTAAAGAATGTGCTTAAAGGCTCTTTTCCTATGTCAAAAGTTTTAGTTTTCGAGGGTAATAGCTACGTATGTTGAAAAAATGAAAATATTAGACTATTTTATGATTGCACATGGTAAAGAATGTGATTAAAGGCTCTTTTCCTATGTCAAAAGTTTTAGTTTTCGAGAGTAATAGCTACGTATGTTGGAAAAATGAAGATATTAGACTATTTTATGATTGCACATGGTAAAGAATGTGCTTAAAGGCTCTTTTCCTATGTCAAAAGTTTTAGTTTTCGAGGGTAATAGCTACGTATGTTGAAAAAATGAAGATATTAGACTATTTTATGATTGCAAATGGTAAAGAATGTGATTAAAGGCTCTTTTTCTATTTCAAAAGTTTTAGTTTTCGAGGGTAATAGCTACGTATGTTGAAAAAATGAAGATATTAGACTATTTTATGATTGCAAATGGTAAAGAATGTGATTAAAGGCTCCTTTCCTATTTCAAAAGTTTTAGTTTTCGAGGGTAATAGCTAAGTATGTTGGAAAAATGAAGATATTAGACTATTTTATGATTGCACATGGTAAAGAATGTGCTTAAAGGCTCTTTTCCTATGTCAAAAGTTTTAGTTTTCGAGGGTAATAGCTATGTATGTTGAAAAAATGAAGATATTAGACAATTTTATGATTGCAAATGGTAAAGAGTTTGATTAATGGCTCTTTTCCTATGTCAAAAGTTTTAGTTTTCGAGGGTAATAGCTAGTATGTTGAAAAAATGAAGATATTAGACTATTTTATGATTGCACATGGTAAAGAATGTGATTAAAGGCTCTTTTCCAATGTCAAAAGTTTTAGTTTTCGATTGTAATAGCTACGTATGTTGGAAAAATGAAGATATTAGACTATTTTATGATTGCAAATGGTAAAGAATGTGCTTAAAGGCTCATTTCCTATGTCAAAAGTTTTAGTTTTCGAGGGTAATAGCTACGTATGTTGAAAAAATGAAAATATTAGACTATTTTATGATTGCACATGGTAAAGAATGTGATTAAAGGCTCTTTTCCTATGTCAAAAGTTTTAGTTTTCGAGGGTAATAGCTAAGTATGTTGAAAAAATGAAGATATTAGACTATTTTATGATTGCAAATGGTAAAGAATGTGATTAAAAGGCTCTTTTCCTATGTCAAAAGTTTTAGTTTTCGAGGGTAATAGCTACGTATGTTGAAAAAATGAAGATATTAGACTATTTTATGATTGCACATGGTAAAGAATGTGATTAAAGGCTCTTTTCCTATGTCAAAAGTTTTAGTTTTCGATTGTAATAGCTACGTATTTATTTATTTATTTTATTTTCTTTATTTCCCTCAAAAAATGAGGAGTACGCTACAATATAATATAAAGAAAAAACAACTGATAACACTTACAATCAAAACGTATCAAATATTGATCGAACACTTAAAAAAAAAAAAAAAAAAAAAAAAAAAAAAAAAAAAAAAAAAAAAAAAAAAAAAAAAACACTTGCTAAATAGATTAGCCTATAAATCATGAAGAGCCAGAACTGTTACTAAAAAACGGAAATAAATTGTGGCCTAAAAGGCTAATTTTCGCCCTATCTTCAAATGTTTTATATTTCTTCTTTATAAAGACTACAGGATCCTTCACATTAAGCTTTAAAACAATCTCAGTGTTACTAAAAGAAAGGGGGAAACCAAGTAAAAATTTACAAAATTTAAAATAAGCAACTTTAATGGGTGAAAGATCAGAAGGTCTGAAATTTCGGAAGAGGAGGGACGGGAACAATACGTGAGGCAGAGCAACAGCGCTATACATACGACCAAGGACGTCCCGACGGTAAAGACCCCGAAAACGAATTAAAAGACCAAATGCCTTGCGTAGTTTCATCTGAACATGCTGAACCAGGACTGGTTTGAAATCTCTTTTCGAAGCAGCATAAGGTAATGCCAAATAAGTGACTATTGGCGACGATTGAAAAATAACACCATTGCCGCAATCGAGAGTCGCCTTGACATTATCCTCTAAACAATTTACAACAAAAAATTGACATTTTTCAAAACTGATAGAAAGGCCCAAACCTTTTAAACAATTAATTAAAATATTAAAATTAGAAACAAGACTAGACTTTGACCGGCTTAGAAGGATAATGTCATCAGCATATGCAATGTAAGACAGATTTCGAGATAATGAAACAAACGAGCAGGAAAGAGAATTAAGGGCAGTAGCTAAACAAGAATTGAATATATAAGGAGAAATAATTCCTCCTTGTCTAATTCCTCTACCCACTTGAATTAATTTGGACTGAGATGAAGACGAACTCGGACAGATACGGATCTTTAAACCAGAATACCAAGAGCGAAGGACTCGTATGACAGCTAGGGGCAATCCAGCATGGATTAAAGTGAGCAGAGCGGATGCATGAGAAATGTTATCAAAGGCCCCTTTGATATCAATCAAGAGGGCGTATAGCGGTTGACCAGAGATTCTCGCTTCTTCAATAACTTTGCTGAAAGATGCGTGGGCATGGTCACATCCCAAACCTTTCTTGAAACCAACTTGATTAGAACCAGTGTCAAGAATTTCAAGAAGATCCTTCAAACACAACTCAAACACTTTCCCAATCATAGAACCCCTAGTAATTGGCCTCCAGGAGCTACAAGATGACAAGTCTTTTTTCCCGCTCTTAGGAATAGGCGTAACTATGCCAATATAGAATGACGATGCTACTAAACCAGTAGTAAGTAAAAGGTTGAAAAATGCCAGTAGAGTAATAAGAAAAGAAGAAGGAGCAAGTTTGAGGTGATTAGCAAATAAGCCATCATGATCCTTAGCCGACTGCGCCTTTAACATTTTGATTGCTCCACGTAACATATCCTCAGAAATCCTGTAATCAGTTGAAAAATTCTTCAACCTTTCATCTAATTGCAACACAACACTGTTAGAATCGTACGAAGTCGACAACTTAGAAAAATAATTTTCCCACTCTTTTAGCGACGGTGTGGAATTAGTATCAGGCATGTTAATCCGCCTATTTCCTCGGAGAACATTCCAAAGGAGATTTTTGTCCTTGTCGTTATCAATGTTTGAAGAAGCTTCTTCTATGATCAGGTTATTATGACGACGGAGCTCTCCTTGGAATTCAGCCTTTCTCTTTTTCATTAGCAAAAAAACTGGATGCGAGTCTCTTGGCTTACCGAGGGCCCGCCATTCCCAATACGCTTGTTTAGCCGCCTTATTAGAATTTACCAAAAAAGGATTGAGGCTCCAAAAAGGTTTCTGCGCGCCCAATCTTATCCTATTAGTAGGAAAAGCTGCCGCAGCACCATACTTTAAGCAATGGATTAATTCAAAATAAAGATAATTAATAGTCAAAGAGGGATTACTATCCATTGAATCCAAACTATCAGGGATATAGACTTTATCAATTACAGTCCCAACTCTTTCTTGGTAAAGCGGTCTAAAATTTGGATTCCAATCAACCCGATCAAAAAATTTAGGAAGCTTATTACCAGAAAAACGAACTGGGGAAGGACGAGAAGCCAAAGGGGGTATAAGGAACTGAAGTGGCATGTGGTCACTAACGGGAAATCTTCGATTACAGTAACCACTGGCAAAGGATCACTTGGGTTAGAAGAAAAAACATGATCAATATTAGTTGTACTACCACTCCAATGAATATAAGTAAAGTCCTGGGACTTCGGTAAAACAGAAAAATTAGGAAGACAAGAAGATAAAATTGTACCCCTTTCATTTGCTATATTTGGATCACAGTTAAAATCACCTAAAATATAAGTACGCAAATTTGACTGTAAACTAGAGACAAAACGACTAAGATTAAAACAGCATTGAGTAAACGCATCAAAAGAAATATCATCATGGTAATCAGTCGGAAAATAGCAATTAATTAAAATTACGTTTGAAAAACTACAAGCTAAAAAATTTGTATCAATTGCTAGAATAGCTGCGTTAAGAGACTTGGGTAAAATAGTAGCTAAACCACCGGAGGGACAACCACCAGTCGGTGTAGCGGGAACAGCAAAAATATCATGCTCAGTGGACAGACTAGAAAGCAGATTCAACGAATGATCAAGGAGGTGGTGTTCCTGAAGACATAATAACGATGATTTTTCATTCAAAAAACTATGAAGTACAGGTAATTTCCCTAACACACCATTTGAATTAAAGGACGTGATACAAAGTAATACATTCATTTACAAAATTTCTTTAAAATCGGACACCTAAAGCTGTAAACTGGATGATCATTCGAGCCACAACTGGCGCATTTAACTGGCGCTTGACATGGGGAGTCTTTAGTCGAAATGTGATTACCGCTACATCGGGCACATTTGAAACATTCAGATTTACACTGATTTTGAACATGGTTAAAACTTTGACATTTAAAACAACGCCTAGGCTGAATACGATCACGTTCCACTCGGAAAATCTCATAACCGAATTTGATGCCATGTTTGATGTAAAAATGCAGGTATTCTTCTGTTTAAAAAATAACTCTTACAGTTTGCGATTTTCCTAGCCGGTTAAACTCGATTATACCCGGAAAGTACAATGCGTAGGCACTAACATCAAAATCAATGTCCACACTCCTGATAATTCCAAAAAATCGCCGAGGCTTGGAAGTTATTATGCTTTCAGGAAAATTAACCTGTAGATCACAACTGAGCTTCGATGCATCTTACATGGTACCGATACCATAACACTATCCTTAGTTGCTTTAACATAACGAATATTTGCACACCCTGTCTTATCAAATTCTTTCTTGCGGCAGACAGGATCCTTCAGTAGGAGAGTGGGTGGGTTTTTTTTATCACTATGGTCTCTAATGGGACAGTCTTTAGTGGGAGAGGCGGCCATTCATGGTGGGGCACAGTGGGGGGATTGAGATCAAGATCATTGCCAGGCGTTATTTTTTTCTCTAAATTAGATTCGATACGCTCAATAGAAGAAAGTGTTTTTTCAAGCTTTCGGGAATAGTCATAAACAAGGTTATCAAGCCGGACGCTGATGTCAGGCTTTAATACTGGACATTCATTAAAGCTCCATGGGACGATTACAGGCCATATGAACTGTTTCGAATCAAGTTCTATGATAACACGCATTATGTCCGAGGCAGTAGTCTTTTCAGCTGTTTTTCCTCTACTTTCTTGCAATCTACCAGCTTTACGACACAGACATGCGAGCAGCGTTTTTGCTACATTCAACTCCTCTAAACTATAAAATCCTGCCATTGCGTTAGATATTTCATCAACACTTATTCCTGCTTTCAACGAATCAAGAGCGAAGAATAATATCGAATTAACTACGACATACGAAATTCCTGTCTCTGACACAAAAGTCTTATCAAAATCGCATGCATTGACTGGCTGGCTTGTGACGTCAGATATATTGTCACTTGCAATTATCTCAGTGGAATGTTTATTTGGTCTTGAAATAGACTGGATTGACAGGTCCACGCTTCGACTGCATGAATTTTCGGCTACAGAATTAGTATTAGCGGGAATGGATTTTTGCTGCTGATTATCGGGGATATACAGGGATTATTATTAGAGATGCAAGATTCATGAATTTCATCGTTATTTGAACAGATTAAGCAAATCCGACTCGATTTTTCTTTACGCTCAATTGGGGAATAGTTTTCAATAGTTTTCGAGGGTAATAGCTACGTATGTTAAAAAAATGAAGATATTAGACAATTTTATGATTGCAAATGGTAAAGAATGTGAATAATTTTATGATTGCACATGGTAAAGAATGTGCTTAAAGGCTCTTTTCCTATGTCAAAAGTTTTAGTTTTCGAGGGTAATAGCTACGCATGTTGAAAAAATGAAGATATTAGACTATTTTATGATTGCAAATGGTAAAGAATGTGATTAAAGGCTCTTTTCCTATGTCAAAAGTTTTAGTTTTCGAGGGTAATAGCTACATATGTTGAAAAAATGAAGATATTAGACTATTTTATGATTGCACATGGTAAAGAATGTGATTAAAGGCTCTTTTCCTATTTCAAAAGTTTTAGTTTTCGAGGGTAATAGCTACGTATGTTAAAAAAATGAAGATATTAGACAATTTTATGATTGCAAATGGTAAAGAATGTGATTAAAGGCTCTTTTCCTGTGTCAAAAGTTTTAGTTTTCGAGGGTAATAGCTACGTATGTTGAAAAAATGAAGATATTAGACTATTTTATGATTGCAAATGGTAAAGAATGTGATTAAAGGCTCTTTTCCTATTTCAAAAGTTTTAGTTTTCGAGGGTAATAGCTACGTATGTTGGAAAAATGAAGATATTAGACTATTTTATGATTGCACATGGTAAAGAATGTGCTTAAAGGCTCTTTTCCTATGTCTAAAGTTTTAGTTTTCGAGGGTAATAGCTATGTATGTTGAAAAAATGAAGATATTAGACTATTTTATGATTGCAAATGGTAAAGAGTGTGATTAAAGGCTCTTTTCCTATGTCAAAAGTTTTAGTTTTCGAGGGTAATAGCTAGGTATGTTGAAAAAATGAAGATATTAGACTATTTTATGATTGCACATGGTAAAGAATGTGATTAAAGGCTCTTTTCCTATGTCAAAAGTTTTAGTTTTCGACTGTAATAGCTACGTACGTTGGAAAAATGAAGATATTTTTATATTTAAATAAGGCTCTTTTCCTATGTCAAAAGTTTTAGTTTTCGAGGGTAATAGCTACGTATGTTGAAAAAATGAAGATATTAGACTATTTTATGATTGCACATGGTAAAGAATGTGATTAAAGGCTCTTTTCCTATGTCAAAAGTTTTAGTTTTCGAGGGTAATAGCTACGTATGTTGAAAAAATGAAGATATTAGACTATTTTATGATTGCAAATGGTAAAGAATGTGATTAAAGGCTCTTTTCTTATGTCAAAAGTTTTAGTTTTCGAGGGTAATAGCTGCGTATGTTTAAAAATTGAAGATATTAGACTATTTTATGATTGCAAATGGTAAAGAATGTGATTAAAGGCTCTTTTCCTATGTCATAAAGTTTTAGTTTTCGAGGGTAATAGCTACGTATGATGAAAAAATGAAGATATTAGACTATTTTATGATTGCACATGGTAAAGAATGTGATTAAAGGCCCTTTTCCTATTTCAAAAGTTTTAGTTTTCGAGGGTAATAGCTACGTATGTTGAAAAAATGGAGATATTAGACTATTTTATGATTGCACATGGTAAAGAATGTGATTAAAGGCTCTTTTCCTATTTCAAAAGTTTTAGTTTTCGAGGGTAATAGCTACGTATGTTAAAAAAATGAAGATATTAGACAAATTTATGATTGCAAATGGTAAAGAATGTGATTAAAGGCTCTTTTCCTATGTCAAAAGTTTTAGTTTTCGAGGGTAATAGCTACGTATGTTGAAAAAATGAAGATATTAGACTATTTTATGATTGCAAATGGTAAAGAATGTGATTAAAGGCTCTTTTCCTATGTCAAAAGTTTTAGTTTTCGAGGGTAATAGCTACGTATGTTGAAAAAATGAAGATATTAGACTATTTTATGATTGCACATGGTAAAGAATGTGATTAAAGGCTCTTTTCCTATTTCAAAAGTTTCAGTTTTCGAGGGTAATAGCTACGTATGTTAAAAAAATGAAGATATTAGACAATTTTATGATTGCAAATGGTTAAGAATGTGATTAAAGGCTCTTTTCCTATGTCAAAAGTCTTAGTTTTCGAGGGTAATAGCTACGTATGTTGAAAAAATGAAGATATTAGACTATTTTATGATTGCAAATGGTAAAGAATGTGATTAAAGGCTCTTTTCCTATGTCAAAAGTTTTAGTTTTCGAGGGTAATAGCTATGTATGTTGAAAAAATGAAGATATTAGACAATTTTATGATGGCAAATGGTAAAGAGCTTGATTAAAGGCTCTTTTCCTATGTCAAAAGTTTTAGTTTTCGAGGGTAATAGCTAGGTATGTTGAAAAAATGAAGATATTTGACTATTTTATGATTGCAAATGGTAAAGAATGTGCTTAAAGGCTCTTTTCCTATGTCAAAAGTTTTAGTTTTCGAGGGTAATAGCTACGTATGTTGAAAAAATGAAAATATTAGACTATTTTATGATTGCACATGGTAAAGAATGTGATTAAAGGCTCTTTTCCTATGTCAAAAGTTTTAGTTTTCGATTGTAATAGCTACGTATGTTGGAAAAATGAAGATATTAGACTATTTTATGATTGCAAATGGTAAAGAATGTGCTTAAAGGCTCTTTTCCTATGTCAAAAGTTTTAGTTTTCGAGGGTAATAGCTACGTATGTTGAAAAAATGAAAATATTAGACTATTTTATGATTGCACATGGTAAAGAATGTGCTTAAAGGCTCTTTTCCTATGTCAAAAGTTTTAGTTTTCGAGGGTAATAGCTACGTATGTTGAAAAAATGAAAATATTAGACTATTTTATGATTGCACATGGTAAAGAATGTGATTAAAGGCTCTTTTCCTATGTCAAAAGTTTTAGTTTTCGAGGGTAATAGCTACGCATGTTGAAAAAATGAAGATATTAGACTATTTTATGATTGCAAATGGTAAAGAATGTGATTAAAGGCTCTTTTCCTATGTCAAAAGTTTTAGTTTTCGAGGGTAATAGCTACATATGTTGAAAAAATGAAGATATTAGACTATTTTATGATTGCACATGGTAAAGAATGTGATTAAAGGCTCTTTTCCTATTACAAAAGTTTTAGTTTTCGAGGGTAATAGCTACGTATGTTAAAAAAATGAAGATATTAGACAATTTTATGATTGCAAATGGTAAAGAATGTGATTAAAGGCTCTTTTCCTGTGTCAAAAGTTTTAGTTTTCGAGGGTAATAGCTACGTATGTTGAAAAAATGAAGGTATTAGACTATTTTATGATTGCAAATGGTAAAGAATGTGATTAAAGGCTCTTTTCCTATTTCAAAAGTTTTAGTTTTCGAGGGTAATAGCTACGTATGTTGGAAAAATGAAGATATTAGACTATTTTATGATTGCACATGGTAAAGAATGTGCTTAAAGGCTCTTTTCCTATGTCTAAAGTTTTAGTTTTCGAGGGTAATAGCTATGTATGTTGAAAAAATGAAGATATTAGACTATTTTATGATTGCAAATGGTAAAGAGTTTGATTAAAGGCTCTTTTCCTATGTCAAAAGTTTTAGTTTTCGAGGGTAATAGCTAGTATGTTGAAAAAATGAAGATATTAGACTATTTTATGATTGCACATGGTAAAGAATGTGATTAAAGGCTCTTTTCCTATGTCAAAAGTTTTAGTTTTCGAGGGTAATAGCTACGTATGTTGAAAAAATGAAGATATTAGACTTTATGATTGCACATAAAGAATGTGAAAAGGCTCTTTTCCTATGTCAAAAGTTTTAGTTTTCGAGGGTAATAGCTACGTATGTTGAAAAAATGAAGATATAAGACTATTTTATGATTGCACATGGTAAAGAATCTGAATAAAGGCTCTTTTCCTATGTCAAAAGTTTTAGTTTTCGAGGGTAATAGCTACGTATGTTGAAAAAATGAAGATATTAGACTATTTTATGATTGCAAATGGTAAAGAATGTGATTAAAGGCTCTTTTCCTATGTCAAAAGTTTTAGTTTTCGAGGGTAATAGCTACGTATGTTGAAAAAATGAAGATATTAGACTATTTTATGATTGCAAATGGTAAAGAATGTGATTAAAGGCTCTTTTCCTTTGTCAAAAGTTTTAGTTTTCGAGGGTAATAGCTACGTATGTTGAAAAAATGAAGATATTAGACTATTTTATGATTGCACATGGTAAAGAATGTGATTAAAGGCTCTTTTCCTATTTCAAAAGTTTTAGTTTTCGAGGGTAATAGCTACGTATGTTGAAAAAATGAAGATATTAGACTATTTTATGATTGCACATGGTAAAGAATGTGATTAAAGGCTCTTTTCCTATTTCAAAAGTTTTAGTTTTCGAGGGTAATAGCTACGTATGTTAAAAAAATGAAGATATTAGACAATTTTATGATTGCAAATGGTAAAGAATGTGATTAAAGGCTCTTTTCCTATTTCAAAAGTTTTAGTTTTCGAGGGTAATAGCTACGTATGTTAAAAAATGAAGATATTAGACTATTTTATGATTGCAAATGGTAAAGAATGTGATTAAAGGCTCTTTTCCTATGTCAAAAGTTTTAGTTTTCGAGGGTAATAGCTACGTATGTTGAAAAAATGAAGATATTAGACTATTTTATGATTGCAAATGGTAAAGAATGTGATTAAAGGCTCTTTTCCTATGTCAAAAGTTTTAGTTTTCGAGGGTAATAGCTAAGTATGTTGAAAAATGAAGATATTAGACTATTTTATGATTGCACATGGTAAAGAATGTGATTAAAGGCTCTTTTCCTATGTCAAAAGTTTTAGTTTTCGAGGGTAATAGCTATGTATGTTGAAAAAATGAAGATATTAGACTATTTTATGATTGCAAATGGTAAAGAATGTGATTAAAGGCTCTTTTCCTATGTCAAAAGTTTTAGTTTTCGAGGGTAATAGCTACGTATGTTGAAAAAATGAAGATATTAGACTATTTTATGATTGCAAATGGTAAAGAATGTGATTAAAGGCTCTTTTCCTATGTCAAAAGTTTTAGTTTTCGAGGGTAATAGCTACGTATGTTGAAAAAATGAAATATTAGACTATTTTATGATTGCAATGGTAAAGAATGTGATTAAAGGCTCTTTTCCTATGTCAAAAGTTTTAGTTTTCGAGGGTAATAGCTACGTATGTTGGAAAAATGAAGATATTAGACTATTTTATGATTGCAAATGGTAAAGAATGTGCTTAAAGGCTCTTTTCCTATGTCAAAAGTTTTAGTTTTCGAGGGTAATAGCTACGTATGTTGAAAAAATGAAGATATTAGACTATTTTATGATTGCAAATGGTAAAGAATGTGATTAAAGGCTCTTTTCCTATTTCAAAAGTTTTAGTTTTCGAGGGTAATAGCTACGTATGTTGGAAAAAATGAATATATTAGACTATTTTATGATTGCACATGGTAAAGAATGTGATTAAAGGCTCTTTTCCTATGTCAAAAGTTTTAGTTTTCGAGGGTAATAGCTATGTATGTTGAAAAAATGAAGATATTAGACTATTTTATGATTGCAAATGGTAAAGAATGTGATTAAAGGCTCTTTTCCTATGTCAAAAGTTTTAGTTTTCGAGGGTAATAGCTAGTATGTTGAAAAAATGAAGATATTAGACTATTTTATGATTGCACATGGTAAAGAATGTGATTAAAGGCTCTTTTCCTATGTCAAAAGTTTTAGTTTTCGAGGGTAATAGCTACGTATGTTGGAAAAATGAAGATATTAGACTATTTTATGATTGCAAATGGTAAAGAATGTGATTAAAGGCTCTTTTCCTATGTCAAAAGTTTTAGTTTTCGAGGGTAATAGCTACGTATGTTGAAAAAATGAAGATATTAGACTATTTTATGATTGCACATGGTAAAGAATGTGATTAAAGGCTCTTTTCCTATGTCAAAAGTTTTAGTTTTCGAGGGTAATAGCTACGTATGTTGGAAAAATGAAGATATTAGACTATTTTATGATTGCAAATGGTAAAGAATGTGATTAAAGGCTCTTTTCCTATGTCAAAAGTTTTAGTTTTCGAGGGTAATAGCTACGTATGTTGAAAAAATGAAGATATTAGACTATTTTATGATTGCAAATGGTAAAGAATGTGATTAAAGGCTCTTTTCCTATGTCAAAAGTTTTAGTTTTTGAGGGTAATAGCTACGTATGTTGAAAAATGAAGATATTAGACTTTTTATGATTGCAAATGGTAAAGAATGTGATTAAAGGCTCTTTTCCTATGTCAAAAGTTTTAGTTTTCGAGGGTAATAGCTAAGTATGTTGAAAAAATGAAGATATTAGACTATTTTATGATTGCAAATGGTAAAGAATGTGATTAAAGGCTCTTTTCCTATGTCAAAAGTTTTAGTTTTCGAGGGTAATAGCTAAGTATGTTGAAAAAATGAAGATATTAGACTATTTTATGATTGCAAATGGTAAAGAATGTGATTAAAGGCTCTTTTCCTATGTCAAAAGTTTTAGTTTTCGAGGGTAATAGCTACGTATGTTGGAAAAATGAAGATATTAGACTATTTTATGATTGCAAATGGTAAAGAATGTGATTAAAGGCTCTTTTCCTATGTCAAAAGTTTTAGTTTTCGAGGGTAATAGCTAGTATGTTGGAAAAATGAAGATATTAGACTATTTTATGATTGCACATGGTAAAGAATGTGATTAAAGGCTCTTTTCCTATGTCAAAAGTTTTAGTTTTCGAGGGTAATAGCTACGTATGTTGGAAAAATGAAGATATTAGACTATTTTATGATTGCACATGGTAAAGAATGTGCTTAAAGGCTCTTTTCCTATGTCAAAAGTTTTAGTTTTCGAGGGTAATAGCTACGTATGTTGAAAAAATGAAGATATTAGACTATTTTATGATTGCACATGGTAAAGAATGTGATTAAAGGCTCTTTTCCTATTTCAAAAGTTTTAGTTTTCGAGGGTAATAGCTACGTATGTTAAAAAAATGAAGATATTAGACTATTTTATGATTGCAAATGGTAAAGAATGTGATTAAAGGCTCTTTTCCTATGTCAAAAGTTTTAGTTTTCGAGGGTAATAGCTACATATGTTGAAAAAATGAAGATATTAGACTATTTTATGATTGCAAATGGTAAAGAATGTGATTAAAGGCTCTTTTCCTATTTCAAAAGTTTTAGTTTTCGAGGGTAATAGCTAAGTATGTTGGAAAAATGAAGATATTAGACTATTTTATGATTGCACATGGTAAAGAATGTGATTAAAGGCTCTTTTCCAATGTCAAAAGTTTTAGTTTTCGATTGTAATAGCTACGTATGTTGGAAAAATGAAGATATTAGACTATTTTATGATTGCAAATGGTAAAGAATGTGCTTAAAGGCTCTTTTCCTATGTCAAAAGTTTTAGTTTTCGAGGGTAATAGCTACGTATGTTGAAAAAATGAAAATATTAGACTATTTTATGATTGCACATGGTAAAGAATGTGATTAAAGGCTCTTTTCCTATTTCAAAAGTTTTAGTTTTCGAGGGTAATAGCTAAGTATGTTGGAAAAATGAAGATATTAGAAAATTTTATGATTGCAAACGGTAAAGAGTTTGATTAAAGGCTCTTTTCCTATGTCAAAAGTTTTAGTTTTCAAGGGTAATAGCTAGGTAAGTTGAAAAAATGAAGATATTAGACTATTTTATGATTGCACATGGTAAAGAATGTGATTAAAGGCTCTTTTCCAATGTCAAAAGTTTTAGTTTTCGATTGTAATAGCTACGTATGTTGGAAAAATGAAGATATTAGACTATTTTATGATTGCAAATGGTAAAGAATGTGCTTAAAGGCTCTTTTCCTATGTCAAAAGTTTTAGTTTTCGAGGGTAATAGCTACGTATGTTGAAAAAATGAAAATATTAGACTATTTTATGATTGCACATGGTAAAGAATGTGATTAAAAGCTCTTTTCCTATGTCAAAAGTTTTAGTTTTCGAGAGTAATAGCTACGTATGTTGGAAAAATTAAGATATTAGACTATTTTATGATTGCACATGGTAAAGAATGTGCTTAAAGGCTCTTTTCCTATGTCAAAAGTTTTAGTTTTCGAGGGTAATAGCTAAGTATGTTGAAAAAATGAAGATTTTAGACTATTTTATGATTGCAAATGGTAAAGAATGTGATTAAAGGCTGTTTTCCTATTTCAAAAGTTTTAGTTTTCGAGGGTAATAGCTAAGTATGTTGGAAAAATGAAGATATTAGACAATTTTATGATTGCAAATGGTAAAGAGTTTGATTAAAGGCTCTTTTTCTATGTCAAAAGTTTTAGTTTTCGAGGGTAATAGCTACATATGTTGAAAAAATGAAGATATTAGACTATTTTATGATTGCAAATGGTAAAGAATGTGATTAAAGGCTCTTTTCCTATTTCAAAAGTTTTAGTTTTCGAGGGTAATAGCTACGTATGTTGGAAAAATGAAGATATTAGACTATTTTATGATTGCACATGGTAAAGAATGTGATTAAAGGCTCTTTTCCTATGTCAAAAGTTTTAGTTTTCGAGGGTAATAGCTACGTATGTTGAAAAAATGAAGATATTAGACTATTTTATGATTGCAAATGGTAAAGAATGTGATTAAAGGCTCTTTTCCTATTTCAAAAGTTTTAGTTTTCGAGGGTAATAGCTACGTATGTTGAAAAAATGAAGATATTAGACTATTTTATGATTGCAAATGGTAAAGAATGTGATTAAAGGCTCTTTTCCTATGTCAAAAGTTTTAGTTTTCGAGAGTAATAGCTACGTATGTTGAAAAAATGAAGATATTAGACTATTTTATGATTGCAAATGGTAAAGAATGTGATTAAAGGCTCTTTTCCTATTTCAAAAGTTTTAGTTTTCGAGGGTAATAGCTAAGTATGTTGGAAAAATGAAGATATTAGACAATTTTATGATTGCAAATGGTAAAGATTGTGATTAAAGGCTCTTTTCCTATTTTAAAAGTTTTAGTTTTCGAGGGTAATAGCTAGTATGTTGAAAAAATGAAGATATTAGATATTTTATGATTGCAAATGGTAAAGAATGTGATTAAAGGCTCTTTTCCTATGTCAAAAGTTTTAGTTTTCGAGGGTAATAGCTACGTATGTTGGAAAAATGAAGATATTAGACTATTTTATGATTGCAAATGGTAAAGAATGTGATTAAAGGCTCTTTTCCTATGTCAAAAGTTTTAGTTTTCGAGGGTAATAGCTACGTATGTTGAAAAAATGAAAATATTAGACTATTTTATGATTGCACATGGTAAAGAATGTGATTAAAGGCTCTTTTCCTATGTCAAAAGTTTTAGTTTTCGAGGGTAATAGCTACGTATGTTGAAAAAAATGAAGATATTAGACATTTTATGATTGCAAATGGTAAAGAATGTGATTAAAGGCTCTTTTCCTATGTCAAAAGTTTTAGTTTTCGAGGGTAATAGCTACGTATCTGTTGAAAAAATGAAGATATTAGACTATTTTATGATTGCAAATGGTAAAGAATGTGATTAAAGGCTCTTTTCCTATTTCAAAAGTTTTAGTTTTCGAGGGTAATAGCTACGTATGTTGAAAAAATGAAGATATTAGACTATTTTATGATTGCAAATGGTAAAGAATGTGATTAAAGGCTCTTTTCCTATGTCAAAAGTTTTAGTTTTCGAAGGGTAATAGCTAGGTAAGTTGAAAAAATGAAGATATTAGACTATTTTATGATTGCACATGGTAAAGAATGTGATTAAAGGCTCTTTTCCAATGTCAAAAATTTTAGTTTTCGATTGTAATAGCTACGTATGTTGGAAAAATGAAGATATTAGACTATTTTATGATTGCAAATGGTAAAGAATGTGATTAAAGGCTCTTTTCCTATGTCAAAAGTTTTAGTTTTCGAGGGTAATAGCTAGGTATGTTGAAAAAATGAAGATATTAGACTATTTTATGATTGCAAATGGTAAAGAATGTGATTAAAGGCTCTTTTCCATGTCAAAAGTTTTAGTTTTCGATTGGGTAATAGCTACGTATGTTGGAAAAATGAAGATATTAGACTATTTTATGATTGCAAATGGTAAAGAATGTGATTAAAGGCTCTTTTCCTATGTCAAAAGTTTTAGTTTTCGAGGGTAATAGCTACGTATGTTGGAAAAATGAAGATATTAGACTATTTTATGATTGCAATGGTAAAGAATGTGATTAAAGGCTCTTTTCCTATGTCAAAAGTTTTAGTTTTCGAGGGTAATAGCTACGTATGTTGAAAAAATGAAGATATTAGACTATTTTATGATTGCACATGGTAAAGAATGTGATTAAAGGCTCTTTTCCTATGTCAAAAGTTTTAGTTTTCGAGGGTAATAGCTACGTATGTTGAAAAAATGAAGATATTAGACTATTTTATGATTGCAAATGGTAAAGAATGTGATTAAAGGCTCTTTTCCTATGTCAAAAGTTTTAGTTTTCGAGGGTAATAGCTAAGTATGTTGAAAAAATGAAGATATTAGACTATTTTATGATTGCAAATGGTAAAGAATGTGATTAAAGGCTCTTTTCTATTTCAAAAGTTTTAGTTTTCGAGGGTAATAGCTAGTATGTTGAAAAAATGAAGATATTAGATTATTTTATGATTGCAAATGGTAAAGAATGTGATTAAAGGCTCTTTTTCTATGTCAAAAGTTTTAGTTTTCGAGGGTAATAGCTACGTATGTTGGAAAAATGAAGATATTAAACTATTTTATGATTGCAAATGGTAAAGAATGTGATTAAAGGCTCTTTTCCTATGTCAAAAGTTTTAGTTTTCGAGGGTAATAGCTACGTATGTTGAAAAAATGAAGATATTAGACTATTTTATGATTGCACATGGTAAAGAATGTGATTAAAGGCTCTTTTCCAATGTCAAAAGTTTTAGTTTTCGATTGTAATAGCTACGTATGTTGGAAAAATGAAGATATTAGACTATTTTATGATTGCAAATGGTAAAGAATGTGCTTAAAGGCTCTTTTCCTATGTCAAAAGTTTTAGTTTTCGAGGGTAATAGCTACGTATGTTGAAAAAATGAAAATATTAGACTATTTTATGATTGCACATGGTAAAGAATGTGATTAAAGGCTCTTTTCCTATTTCAAAAGTTTTAGTTTTCGAGGGTAATAGCTAAGTATGTTGGAAAAATGAAGATATTAGACTATTTTATGATTGCACATGGTAAAGAATGTGATTAAAGGCTCTTTTCCATGTCAAAAGTTTTAGTTTTCGATTGGGTAATAGCTACGTATGTTGAAAAAATGAAGATATTAGACTATTTTATGATTGCAAATGGTAAAGAATGTGATTAAAGGCTCTTTTCCTATGTCAAAAGTTTTAGTTTTCGAGGGTAATAGCTACGTATGTTGGAAAAATGAAGATATTAGACTATTTTATGATTGCACATGGTAAAGAATGTGATTAAAGGCTCTTTTCCTATGTCAAAAGTTTTAGTTTTCGAGGGTAATAGCTACGTATGTTGGAAAAATGAAGATATTAGACTATTTTATGATTGCAAACGGTAAAGAATGTGATTAAAGGCTCTTTTCCTATGTCAAAAGTTTTAGTTTTCAAGGGTAATAGCTAGGTAAGTTGAAAAAATGAAGATATTAGACTATTTTATGATTGCACATGGTAAAGAATGTGATTAAAGGCTCTTTTCCAATGTCAAAAGTTTTAGTTTTCGATTGTAATAGCTACGTATGTTGGAAAAATGAAGATATTAGACTATTTTATGATTGCAAATGGTAAAGAATGTGCTTAAAGGCTCTTTTCCTATGTCAAAAGTTTTAGTTTTCGAGGGTAATAGCTACGTATGTTGAAAAAATGAAAATATTAGACTATTTTATGATTGCACATGGTAAAGAATGTGATTAAAAGCTCTTTTCCTATGTCAAAAGTTTTAGTTTTCGAGAGTAATAGCTACGTATGTTGGAAAAATTAAGATATTAGACTATTTTATGATTGCACATGGTAAAGAATGTGCTTAAAGGCTCTTTTCCTATGTCAAAAGTTTTAGTTTTCGAGGGTAATAGCTAAGTATGTTGAAAAAATGAAGATTTTAGACTATTTTATGATTGCAAATGGTAAAGAATGTGATTAAAGGCTGTTTTCCTATTTCAAAAGTTTTAGTTTTCGAGGGTAATAGCTAAGTATGTTGGAAAAATGAAGATATTAGACAATTTTATGATTGCAAATGGTAAAGAGTTTGATTAAAGGCTCTTTTTCTATGTCAAAAGTTTTAGTTTTCGAGGGTAATAGCTACATATGTTGAAAAAATGAAGATATAAGACTATTTTATGATTGCAAATGGTAAAGAATGTGATTAAAGGCTCTTTTCCTATTTCAAAAGTTTTAGTTTTCGAGGGTAATAGCTAAGTATGTTGGAAAAATGAAGATATTAGACTATTTTATGATTGCACATGGTAAAGAATGTGATTAAAGGCTCTTTTCCAATGTCAAAAGTTTTAGTTTTCGATTGTAATAGCTACGTATGTTGGAAAAATGAAGATATTAGACTATTTTATGATTGCAAATGGTAAAGAATGTGCTTAAAGGCTCTTTTCCTATGTCAAAAGTTTTAGTTTTCGAGGGTAATAGCTACGTATGTTGAAAAAATGAAATATTAGACTATTTTATGATTGCACATGGTAAAGAATGTGATTAAAGGCTCTTTTCCTATGTCAAAAGTTATAGTTTTCGAGAGTAATAGCTACGTATGTTGGAAAAATGAAGATATTAGACTATTTTATGATTGCAAATGGTAAAGAATGTGATTAAAGGCTGTTTTCCTATTTCAAAAGTTTTAGTTTTCGAGGGTAATAGCTAAGTATGTTGGAAAAATGAAGATATTAGACAATTTTATGATTGCAAATGGTAAAGAGTTTGATTAAAGGCTCTTTTCCTATGTCAAAAGTTTTAGTTTTCGAGGGTAATAGCTAGGTATGTTGAAAAAATGAAGATATTAGATAATTATATGATTGCACATGGTAAAGAATGTGATTAAAGGCTCTTTTCCAATGTCAAAAGTTTTAGTTTTCGATTGTAATAGCTACGTATGTTGGAAAAATGAAGATATTAAACTATTTTATGATTGCAAATGGTAAAGAATGTGCTTAAAGGCTCTTTTCCTATGTCAAAAGTTTTAGTTTTCGAGGGTAATAGCTACGTATGTTGAAAAAATGAAAATATTAGACTATTTTATGATTGCACATGGTAAAGAATGTGATTAAAGGCTCTTTTCCTATTTCAAAAGTTTTAGTTTTCGAGGGTAATAGCTACGTATGTTGGAAAAATGAAGATATTAGACTATTTTATGATTGCAAATGGTAAAGAATGTGATTAAAGGCTGTTTTCCTATTTCAAAAGTTTTAGTTTTCGAGGGTAATAGCTAAGTATGTTGGAAAAATGAAGATATTAGACAATTTTATGATTGCAAATGGTAAAGAGTTTGATTAAAGGCTCTTTTCCTATGTCAAAAGTTTTAGTTTTCGAGGGTAATAGCTAGGTATGTTGAAAAAATGAAGATATTAGATAATTATATGATTGCACATGGTAAAGAATGTGATTAAAGGCTCTTTTCCAATGTCAAAAGTTTTAGTTTTCGATTGTAATAGCTACGTATGTTGGAAAAATGAAGATATTAAACTATTTTATGATTGCAAATGGTAAAGAATGTGCTTAAAGGCTCTTTTCCTATGTCAAAAGTCTTAGTTTTCGAGGGTAATAGCTACGTATGTTGAAAAAATGAAAATATTAGACTATTTTATGATTGCACATGGTAAAGAATGTGATTAAAGGCTCTTTTCCTATTTCAAAAGTTTTAGTTTTCGAGGGTAATAGCTACGTATGTTAAAAAAATGAAGATATTAGACAATTTTATAATTGCAAATGGTAAAGAATGTGATTAAAGGCTCTTTTCCTATGTCAAAAGTTTTAGTTTTCGAGGGTAATAGCTACATATGTTGAAAAAATGAAGATATAAGACTATTTTATGATTGCAAATGGTAAAGAATGTGATTAAAGGCTCTTTTCCTATTTCAAAAGTTTTAGTTTTCGAGGGTAATAGCTAAGTATGTTGGAAAAATGAAGATATTAGACAATTTTATGATTGCAAATGGTAAAGAGTTTATTAAAGGCTCTTTTCCTATGTCAAAAGTTTTAGTTTTCAAGGGTAATAGCTAGGTAAGTTGAAAAAATGAAGATATTAGACTATTTTATGATTGCACATGGTAAAGAATGTGATTAAAGGCTCTTTTCCAATGTCAAAAATTTTAGTTTTCGATTGTAATAGCTACGTATGTTGGAAAAATGAAGATATTAGACTATTTTATGATTGCAAATGGTAAAGAATGTGCTTAAAGGCTCTTTTCCTATGTCAAAAGTTTTAGTTTTCAAGGGTAATAGCTAGGTAAGTTGAAAAAATGAAGATATTAGACTATTTTATGATTGCACATGGTAAAGAATGTGATTAAAGGCTCTTTTCCAATGTCAAAAGTTTTAGTTTTCG
>NW_027064592.1:0-25375 GCF_032884065.1 Artemia franciscana
CTTTTCCTAAAAGTTTTAGTTTTCGAGGGCAATAGCTACGTATGTTGGAAAAAATGAAGATATTAGACTATTTTATGATTGCAAATGGTAAAGAATGTGATTAAAGGCTCTTTTCCTATGTCAAAAGTTTTAGTTTTCGAGGGTAATAGCTACGTATGTTGAAAAAATGAAGATATTAGAATATTTTATGATTGCAACATGGTAAAGAATGTGATTAAAGGCTCTTTTCCTATGTCAAAAGTTTTAGTTTTCGGGGTAATAGCTACGTATGTTGAAAAAATGAAGATATTAGACTATTTTATGATTGCAAATGGTAAAGAATGTGATTAAAGGCTCTTTTCCTATGTCAAAAGTTTTAGTTTTCGAGGGTAATAGCTACGTATGTTGAAAAAATGAAGATATTAGACTATTTTATGATTGCACATGGTAAAGAATGTGATTAAAGGCTCTTTTCCTATGTCAAAAGTTTTAGTTTTCGAGGGTAATAGCTACGTATGTTGAAAAAATGAAGATATTAGACTATTTTATGATTGCAAATGGTAAAGAATGTGATTAAAGGCTCTTTTCCTATTTCAAAAGTTTTAGTTTTCGAGGGTAATAGCTACCTATGTTGAAAAAATGAAGATATTAGACTATTTTATGATTGCAAATGGTAAAGAATGTGATTAAAGGCTCTTTTCCTATGTCAAAAGTTTTAGTTTTCGAGGGTAATAGCTACGTATGTTGAAAAAATGAAGATATTAGACTATTTTATGATTGCAAATGGTAAAGAATGTGATTAAAGGCTCTTTTCCTATTTCAAAAGTTTTAGTTTTCGAGGGTAATAGCTACGTATGTTGAAAAATGAAGAATATTAGACTATTTTATGATTGCAAATGGTAAAGAATGTGATTAAAGGCTCTTTTCCTATGTCAAAAGTTTTAGTTTTCGAGGGTAATAGCTATGTATGTTGAAAAAATGAAGATATTAGACTATTTTATGATTGCACATGGTAAAGAATGTGATTAAAGGCTCTTTTCCTATTTCAAAAGTTTTAGTTTTCGAGGGTAATAGCTACCTATGTTGAAAAAATGAAGATATTAGACTATTTTATGATTGCAAATGGTAAAGAATGTGATTAAAGGCTCTTTTCCTATGTCAAAAGTTTTAGTTTTCGAGGGTAATAGCTACGTATGTTGAAAAAATGAAGATATTAGACTATTTTATGATTGCAAATGGTAAAGAATGTGATTAAAGGCTCTTTTCCTATGTCAAAAGTTTTAGTTTTCGAAAGTAATAGCTACCTGTGTTGAAAAAATGAAGATATTAGACTATTTTATGATTGCAAATGGTAAAGAATGTGATTAAAGGCTCTTTTCTATGTCAAAAGTTTTAGTTTTCGAGGTAATAGCTACGTATGTTGAAAAAATGAAGATATTAGACTATTTTATGATTGCAAATGGTAAAGAATGTGATTAAAGGCTCTTTTCCTATTTCAAAAGTTTTAGTTTTCGAGGGTAATAGCTACGTATGTTGAAAAAATGAAGATATTAGACTATTTTATGATTGCAAATGGTAAAGAATGTGATTAAAGGCTCTTTTCCTATGTCAAAAGTTTTAGTTTTCGAGGGTAATAGCTACGTATGTTGAAAAATGAAGATATTAGACTATTTTATGATTGCAAATGGTAAAGAATGTGATTAAAGGCTCTTTTCCTATTTCAAAAGTTTCGTTTTCGAGGGTAATAGCTACGTATGTTGGAAAAATGAAGATATTAGACTATTTTATGATTGCACATGGTAAAGAATGTGATTAAAGGCTCTTTTCCTATTTCAAAAGTTTTAGTTTTCGAGGGTAATAGCTACGTATGTTGAAAAATGAAGATATTAGACTATTTTATGATTGCACATGGTAAAGAATGTGATTAAAGGCTCTTTTCCTATTCAAAAGTTTTAGTTTTCGAGGGCAATAGCTACGTATGTTGGAAAAATGAAGATATTAGACTATTTTATGATTGCAAATGGTAAAGAATGTGATTAAAGGCTCTTTTCCTATGTCAAAAGTTTTAGTTTTCGAGGGTAATAGCTAGGTATGTTGAAAAAATGAAGATATTAGAATATTTTATGATTGCAAATGGTAAAGAATGTGATTAAAGGCTCTTTTCCTATGTCAAAAGTTTTAGTTTTCGATGGTAATAGCTACGTATGTTGAAAAAATGAAGATATTAGACTATTTTATGATTGCAAATGGTAAAGAATGTGATTAAAGGCTCTTTTCCTATTTCAAAAGTTTTAGTTTTCGAGGGTAATAGCTACGTATGTTGAAAAAATGAAGATATTAGACTATTTTATGATTGCAAATGGTAAAGAATGTGATTAAAGGCTCTTTTCCTATGTCAAAAGTTTAGTTTTCGAGGGTAATAGCTACGTATGTTGAAAAATGAAGATATTAGACTATTTTATGATTGCAAATGGTAAAGAATGTGATTAAAGGCTCTTTTCCTATTTCAAAAGTTTTAGTTTTCGAGGGTAATAGCTATGTCTGTGGAAAAAATGAAGATATTAGACTATTTTATGATTGCAAATGGTAAAGAATGTGATTAAAGGCTCTTTTCCTATTTCAAAAGTTTTAGTTTTCGAGGGTAATAGCTACGTATGTTGGAAAAATGAAGATATTAGACTATTTTATGATTGCACATGGTAAAGAATGTGATTAAAGGCTCTTTTCCTATGTCAAAAGTTTTAGTTTTCGAGGGTAATAGCTACGTATGTTGAAAAAATGAAGATATTAGACTATTTTATGATTGCAAATGGTAAAGAATGTGATTAAAGGCTCTTTACCTATGTCAAAAGTTTTAGTTTTCGAGGTAATAGCTACGTATGTTGAAAAAATGAAGATATTAGACTATTTTATGATTGCAAATGGTAAAGAATGTGATTAAAGGCTCTTTTCCTATGTCAAAAGTTTTAGTTTTCGATGGTAATAGCTACGTATGTTGAAAAAATGAAGATATTAGACTATTTTATGATTGCAAATGGTAAAGAATGTGATTAAAGGCTCTTTTCCTATGTCAAAAGTTTTAGTTTTCGAGGGTAATAGCTACGTATGTTGAAAAAATGAAGATATTAGACTATTTTATGATTGCACATGGTAAAGAATGTGATTAAAGGCTCTTTTCCTATTTCAAAAGTTTTAGTTTTCGAGGGTAATAGCTACGTATGTTGGAAAAAATGAAGATATTAGACTATTTTATGATTGCACATGGTAAAGAATGTGATTAAAGGCTCTTTTCCTATTTCAAAAGTTTTAGTTTTCGAGGGTAATAGCTAGGTCTGTTGAAAAAATGAAGATATTAGACTATTTTATGATTGCAAATGGTAAAGAATGTGATTAAAGGCTCTTTTCCTATTTCAAAAGTTTTAGTTTTCGAGGGTAATAGCTATATGTTGAAAAAATGAAGATATTAGACTATTTTATGATTGCAAATGGTAAAGAATGTGATTAAAGGCCTTTTCCTATGTCAAAAGTTTTAGTTTTCGAGGGTAATAGCTACGTATGTTGAAAAAATGAAGATATTAGACTATTTTATGATTGCACATGGTAAAGAATGTGATTAAAGGCTCTTTTGCTATTTCAAAAGTTTAAGTTTTCGAGGGTAATAGCTGCGTATGTTGGAAAAATGAAGATAATTAGACTATTTTATGATTGCACATGGTAAAGAATGTGATTAAAGGCTCTTTTCCTATTTCAAAAGTTTTAGTTTTCGAGGGTAATAGCTACGTCTGTTGGAAAAAATGAAAATATTAGACTATTTTATGATTGCACATGGTAAAGAATGTGATTAAAGGCCCTTTTCCTATTTCAAAAGTTTTAGTTTTCAAGGGTAATAGCTATGTATGTTGAAAAAATGAAGATATTAGACTATTTTATGATTGCACATGGTAAAGAATGTGATTAAAGGCTCTTTTCCTATTTCAAAAGTTTTAGTTTTCGAGGGTAATAGCTACGTATGTTGAAAAAATGAAGATATTAGACTATTTTATGATTGCACATGGTAAAGAATGTGATTAAAGGCTCTTTTCCTATGTCAAAAGTTTTAGTTTTCGAGGGTAATAGCTACCTATGTTGAAAAAATGAAGATATTAGACTATTTTATGATTGCAAATGGTAAAGAATGTGATTAAAGGCTCTTTTCCTATGTCAAAAGTTTTAGTTTTCGATGGTAATAGCTACGTATGTTGAAAAAATGAAGATATTAGACTATTTTATGATTGCAAATGTAAAGAATGTGATTGAAGGCTCTTTTCCTATGTCAAAAGTTTTAGTTTTCGAGGGTAATAGCTATGTATGTTGAAAAAATGAAGATATTAGACTATTTTATGATTGCACATGGTAAAGAATGTGATTAAAGGCTCTTTTCCTATTTCAAAAGTTTTAGTTTTCGAGGGTAATAGCTAGGTTTGTTGAAAAAATGAAGATATTAGACTATTTTATGATTGCACATGGTAAAGAATGTGATTAAAGGCTCTTTTCCTATTTCAAAAGTTTTAGTTTTCGAGGGTAATAGCTAGGTCTGTTGAAAAAATGAAGTTAATAGACTATTATATGATTGCAAATGGTAAAGAATGTGATTAAAGGCTCTTTTCCTATTTCAAAAGTTTTAGTTTTCGAGGGTAATAGCTATATCTGTTGAAAAAATGAAGATATTAGACTATTTTATGATTGCACATGCTAAAGAATGTGATTAAAGGCCCTTTTCCTATTTCAAAAGTTTTAGTTTTCGAGGGTAATAGCTACGTATGTTGAAAAAATGAAGATATTTGACTATTTTATGATTGCACATGGTAAAGAATGTGATTAAAGGTTCTTTTGCTATTTCAAAAGTTTTAGTTTTCGAGGGTAATAGCTGCGTATGTTGAAAAAATGAAGATAATAGACTATTTTATGATTGCACATGGTAAAGAATCTGATTAAAGGCTCTTTTCCTATTTTAAAAGTTTTAGTTTTCGAGGGTAATAGCTACCTATGTTGAAAAAATGAAGATTTAGACTATTTTATGATTGCAAATGGTAAAGAATGTGATTAAAGGCTCTTTTCCTATGTCAAAAGTTTTAGTTTTCGAGGGTAATAGCTACGTATGTTGAAAAAATGAAGATATTAGACTATTCTATGATTGCAAATGTAAAGAATGTGATTAAAGGCTCTTTTCCTATTTCAAAAGTTTTAGTTTTCGAGGGTAATAGCTACGTATGTTGAAAAAATGAAGATATTAGACTATTTTATGATTGCACATGGTAAAGAATGTGATTAAAGGCTCTTTTCCTATGTCAAAAGTTTTAGTTTTCGAGGGTAATAGCTATGTATGTTGAAAAAATGAAGATATTAGACTATTTTATGATTGCACATGGTAAAGAATGTGATTAAAGGCTCTTTTCCTATTTCAAAAGTTTTAGTTTTCGAGGGTAATAGCTACGTATGTTGAAAAAATGAAGATATTAGACTATTTTATGATTGCAAATGGTAAAGAATGTGATTAAAGGCTCTTTTCCTATGTCAAAAGTTTTAGTTTTCGAGGTAATAGCTACGTATGTTGAAAAAATGAAGATATTAGACTATTCTATGATTGCAAATGGTAAAGAATGTGATTAAAGGCTCTTTTCCTATGTCAAAAGTTTTAGTTTTCGATGGGTAATAGCTACGTATGTTGAAAAAATGAAGATATTAGACTATTTTATGATTGCAAATGGTAAAGAATGTGATTAAAGGCTCTTTTCCTATGTCAAAAGTTTTAGTTTTCGAGGGTAATAGCTATGTATGTTGAAAAAATGAAGATATTAGACTATTTTATGATTGCACATGGTAGAGAATGTGATTAAAGGCTCTTTTCCTATTTCAAAAGTTTTAGTTTTCGAGGGTAATAGCTAGGTATGTTGAAAAAATGAAGATATTAGACTATTTTATGATTGCAAATGGTAAAGAATGTGATTAAAGGCTCTTTTCCTATTTCAAAAGTTTTAGTTTTCGAGGGTAATAGCTAGGTCTGTTGAAAAAATGAAGATAATAGACTATTTATGATTGCAAATGGTAAAGAATGTGATTAAAGGCTCTTTTCCTATTTCAAAAGTTTTAGTTTTCGAGGGTAATAGCTATATGTTGAAAAAATGAAGATATTAGACTATTTTATGATTGCAAATGGTAAAGAATGTGATTAAAGGCTCTTTTCCTATTTCAAAAGTTTTAGTTTTCGAGGGTAATAGCTACGTATGTTGAAAAAATGAAGATATTAGACTATTTTATGATTGCAAATGGTAAAGAATGTGATTAAAGGCTCTTTTCCTATTTCAAAAGTTTTAGTTTTCGAGGGTAATAGCTACGTATGTTGAAAAACTGAAGATAATTAGACTATTTTATGATTGCAAATGGTAAAGAATGTGATTAAAGGCTCTTTTCCTATTTCAAAAGTTTTAGTTTTCGAGGGTAATAGCTACGTATGTTGAAAAAATGAAGATATTAGACTATTTTATGATTGTACATGGTAAAGAATGTGATTAAAGGCTCTTTTCCTATGTCAAAAGTTTTAGTTTTCGAGGGTAATAGCTACTTATGTTGAAAAAATGAAGATATTAGACTATTTTATGATTGCAAATGGTAAAGAATGTGATTAAAGGCTCTTTTCCTATGTCAAAAGTTTTAGTTTTCGAGGGTAATAGCTACGTATGTTGAAAAAATGAAGATATTAGACTATTTTATGATTGCAAATGGTAAAGAATGTGATTAAAGGCTCTTTTCCTATTTCAAAAGTTTTAGTTTTCGAGGGTAATAGCTACGTATGTTGGAAAAATGAAGATATTAGACTATTTTATGATTGCACATGGTAAAGAATGTGATTAAAGGCTCTTTTCCTATGTCAAAAGTTTTAGTTTTCGAGGGTAATAGCTACGTATGTTGAAAAAATGAAGATATTAGACTATTTTATGATTGCAAATGGTAAAGAATGTGATTAAAGGCTCTTTTCCTATGTCAAAAGTTTTAGTTTTCGAGGGTAATAGCTACCTATGTTGAAAAAATGAAGATATTAGACTATTTTATGATTGCAAATGGTAAAGAATGTGATTAAAGGCTCTTTTCCTATTTCAAAAGTTTTAGTTTTCGAGGGTAATAGCTACGTATGTTGAAAAAATGAAGATATTAGACTATTTTATGATTGCAAATGGTAAAGAATGTGATTAAAGGCTCTTTTCCTATGTCAAAAGTTTTAGTTTTCGAGGGTAATAGCTACGTATGTTGAAAAAATGAAGATATTAGACTATTTATGATTGCACATGGTAAAGAATGTGATTAAAGGCTCTTTTCCTATTTCAAAAGTTTTAGTTTTCGAGGGTAATAGCTAGGTATGTTGAAAAAATGAAGATATTAGACTATTTTATGATTGCACATGGTAAAGAATGTGATTAAAGGCTCTTTTCCTATTTTAAAAGTTTTAGTTTTCGAGGGTAATAGCTACGTATGTTGAAAAAATGAAAATAGACTATTTTATGATTGCACATGGTAAAGAATGTGATTAAAGGCTCTTTTCCTATTTCAAAAGTTTTAGTTTTCGAGGGTAATAGCTATATGTTGAAAAAATGAAGATATTAGACTATTTTATGATTGCACATGGTAAAGAATGTGATTAAAGGCTCTTTTCCTATTTCAAAAGTTTTAGTTTTCGAGGGTAATAGCTACGTATGTTGAAAAAATGAAGATATTAGACTATTTTATGATTGCACATGGTAAAGAATGTGATTAAAGGCTCTTTTCCTATTTCAAAAGTTTTAGTTTTCGAGGGTAATAGCTACGTATGTTGAAAAAATGAAGATATTAGACTATTTTATGATTGCACATGGTAAAGAATGTGATTAAAGGCTCTTTTCCTATGTCAAAAGTTTTAGTTTTCGAGGGTAATAGCTACGTATGTTGAAAAAATGAAGATATTAGACTATTTTATGATTGCAAATGGTAAAGAATGTGATTAAAGGCTCTTTTCCTATGTCAAAAGTTTTAGTTTTCGATGGTAATAGCTACGTATGTTGAAAAAATGAAGATATTAGACTATTTTATGATTGCAAATGGTAAAGAATGTGATTAAAGGCTCTTTTCCTATGTCAAAAGTTTTAGTTTTCGAGGGTAATAGCTACGTATGTTGAAAAAATGAAGATATTAGACTATTTTATGATTGCAAATGGTAAAGAATGTGATTAAAGGCTCTTTTCCTATGTCAAAAGTTTTAGTTTTCGAGGGTAATAGCTAGGTATGTTGAAAAAATGAAGATATTAGACTATTTTATGATTGCAAATGGTAAAGAATGTGATTAAAGGCTCTTTTCCTATTTCAAAAGTTTTAGTTTTCGAGGGTAATAGCTAGGTATGTTGAAAAAATGAAGATATTAGACTATTTATGATTGCAAATGGTAAAGAATGTGATTAAAGGCTCTTTTCCTATTTCAAAAGTTTTAGTTTTAGAGGGTAATAGCTATATGTTGAAAAAATGAAGATATTAGACTATTTTATGATTGCAAATGGTAAAGAATGTGATTAAAGGCTCTTTTCCTATTTCAAAAGTTTTAGTTTTCGAGGGTAATAGCTATGTATGTTGAAAAAATGAAGATATTAGACTATTTTATGATTGCAAATGGTAAAGAATGTGATTAAAGGCTCTTTTCCTATTTCAAAAGTTTTAGTTTTCGAGGGTAATAGCTACGTATGTTGAAAAAATGAAGATAATTAGACTATTTTATGATTGCAAATGGTAAAGAATGTGATTAAAGGCTCTTTTCCTATTTCAAAAGTTTTAGTTTTCGAGGGTAATAGCTACCTATGTTTAAAAATGAAGATATTTGACTATTTTATGATTGCAAATGGTAAAGAATGTGATTAAAGGCTCTTTTCCTATGTAAAAAGTTTTAGTATTCGAGGGTAATAGCTACGTATGTTGAAAAAATGAAGATATTAGACTATTTTATGATTGCAAATGGTAAAGAATGTGATTAAAGGCTCTTTTCCTATGTCAAAAGTTTTAGTTTTCGAGGGTAATAGCTATGTATGTTGAAAAAATGAAGATATTAGACTATTTTATGATTGCACATGGTGAAGAATGTGATTAAAGGCTCTTTTCCTATTTCAAAAGTTTTAGTTTTCGAGGGTAATAGCTACCTATGTTGAAAAAATGAAGATTTTAGACTATTTTATGATTGCAAATGGTAAAGAATGTGATTAAAGGCACTTTTCCTATGTCAAAAGTTTTAGTTTTCGAGGTTAATAGCTACGTATGTTGAAAAAATGAAGATATTAAACTATTCTATGATTGCAAATTGTAAAGAATGTGATTAAAGGCTCTTTTCCTATGTCAAAAGTTTTAGTTTTCGATGGTAATAGCTACGTATGTTGAAAAAATGAAGATATTAGACTATTTTATGATTGCAAATGGTAAAGAATGTGATTAAAGGCTCTTTTCCTATGTCAAAAGTTTTAGTTTTCGAGGGTAATAGCTATGTATGTTGAAAAAATGAAGATATTAGACTATTTTATGATTGCAAATGGTGAAGAATGTGATTAAAGGCTCTTTTCCTATTTCAAAAGTTTTAGTTTTCGAGGGTAATAGCTACCTATGTTGAAAAAATGAAGATTTTAGACTATTTTATGATTGCAAATGGTAAAGAATGTGATTAAAGGCACTTTTCCTATGTCAAAAGTTTTAGTTTTCGAGGTTAATAGCTACGTATGTTGAAAAAATGAAGATATTAAACTATTCTATGATTGCAAATTGTAAAGAATGTGATTAAAGGCTCTTTTCCTATGTCAAAAGTTTTAGTTTTCGATGGTAATAGCTACGTATGTTGAAAAAATGAAGATATTAGACTATTTTATGATTGCAAATGGTAAAGAATGTGATTAAAGGCTCTTTTCCTATGTCAAAAGTTTTAGTTTTCGAGGGTAATAGCTACGTATGTTGAAAAAATGAAGATATTAGACTATTTTATGATTGCAAATGGTAAGAATGTGATTAAAGGCTCTTTTCCTATGTCAAAAGTTTTAGTTTTCGAGGGTAATAGCTAGTATGTTGAAAAAATGAAGATATTAGACTATTTTATGATTGCAACATGGTAAAGAATGTGATTAAAGGCTCTTTTCCTATTTCAAAAGTTTTAGTTTTCGAGGGTAATAGCTAGGTCTGTTGAAAAAATGAAGATAATAGACTATTTTATGATTGCAAATGGTAAAGAATGTGATTAAAGGCTCTTTTCCTATTTCAAAAGTTTTAGTTTTCGAGGGTAATAGCTATATCTGTTGAAAAAATGAAGATATTAGACTATTTTATGATTTCACATGCTAAAGAATGTGATTAAAGGCTCTTTTCCTATTTCAAAAGTTTTAGTTTTCGAGGGTAATAGCTACGTATGTTGAAAAAATGAAGATATTAGACAATTTTATGATTGCAAATGGTAAAGAATGTGATTAAAGGCTCTTTTCGTATGTCAAAAGTCTTAGTTTTCGAGGGCAATAGCTACGTATGTTGAAAAACTGAAGAAATTAGACTATTTTATGATTGCAAATGGTAACGAATGTGATTAAAGGCTCTTTTCCTATTTCAAAAGTTTTAGTTTTCGAGGGTAATAGCTACGTATGTTAGAAAAATGAAAATATTAGACTATTTTATGATTGTACATGGTAAAGAATGTGCTTAAAGGCTCTTTTCCTATGTCAAAAGTTTTAGTTTTCGAGGGTAATAGCTACTTATGTTGAAAAAAGGAAGATATTAGACTATTTTATGATTGCAAATGGTAAAGAATGTGATTAAAGGCTCTTTTCCTATTTCAAAAGTTTTAGTTTTCGAGGGTAATAGCTAGGTATGTTGAAAAAATGAAGATATTAGACTATTTTATGATTGAACATGGTAAAGAATTTGATTAAAGGCTCTTTTCCTATTTCAAAAGTTTTAGTTTTCGAGGGTAATAGCTAGGTCTGTTGAAAAAATGAAGATAATAGACTATTATATGATTGCAAATGGCAAAGAATGTGATTAAAGGCTCTTTTCCTATTTCAAAAGTTTTAGTTTTCGAGGGTAAGAGCTATATCTGTTGAAAAAATGAAGATATTAGACTATTTTATGATTTCACATGCTAAAGAATGTGATTAAAGGCTCTTTTCCTATTTCAAAAGTTTTAGTTTTCGAGGGTAATAGCTACGTATGTTGAAAAAATGAAGATATTAGACAATTTTATGATTGCAAATGGTAAAGAATGTGATTAAAGGCTCTTTTCGTATATCAAAAGTCTTAGTTTTCGAGGGCAATAGCTACGTATGTTGAAAAACTGAACAAATTAGACTATTTTATGATTGCAAATGGTAACGAATGTGATTAAAGGCTCTTTTCCTATTTCAAAAGTTTTAGTTTTCGAGGGTAATAGCTACGTATGTTAGAAAAATGAAAATATTAGACTATTTTATGATTGTACATGGTAAAGAATGTGCTTAAAGGCTCTTTTCCTATGTCAAAAGTTTTAGTTTTCGAGGGTAATAGCTACTTATGTTGAAAAAAGGAAGATATTAGACTATTTTATGATTGCAAATGGTAAAGAATGTGATTAAAGGCTCTTTTCCTATTTCAAAAGTTTTAGTTTTCGAGGGTAATAGCTACGTATGTTGAAAAAATGAAGATATTAGACAATTTTATGATTGCACATGGTAAAGAATGTGATTAAAGGCTCTTTTCCTATGTCAAAAGTTTTAGTTTTCGAGGTTAATAGCTACGTATGTTGAAAAAATGAAGGTATTAGACTATTTTATGATTGCAAATTGTAAAGAATGTGATTAAAGGCTCTTTTCCTATGTCAAAAGTTTTAGTTTTCGATGGTAATAGCTACGTATGTTGAAAAAATGAAGATATTAGACTATTTTATGATTGCAAATGGTAAAGAATGTGATTAAAGGCTCTTTTCCTATGTCAAAAGTTTTAGTTTTCTAGGGTAATAGCTATGTATGTTGAAAAAATGAAGATATTAGACTATTTTATGATTGCACATGGTAAAGAATGTGATTAAAGGCTCTTTTCCTATTTCAAAAGTTTTAGTTTTCGAGGGTAATAGCTAGGTTTTTAAAAAAATGAAGATATTAGACTATTTTATGATTGCACATGGTAAAGAATGTGATTAAAGGCTCTTTTCCTATTTCAAAAGTTTTAGTTTTTGAGGGTAATAGCTATATCTGTTGAAAAAATGAAGAAATTAGACTATTTTATGATTGCACATGCTAAAGAATGTGATTAAAGGCTCTTTTCCTATTTCAAAAGTTTTAGTTTTCGAGGGTAATAGCTACGTATGTTGAAAAAATGAAGATATTAGACTATTTTATGATTGCAAATGGTAAAGAATGTGATTAAAGGCTCTTTTCGTATGTCAAAAGTTTTAGTTTTCGAGAGTAATAGCTACGTATGTTGAAAAACTGAAGAAATTAGACTATTTTATGATTGCAAATGGTAACGAATGTGATTAAAGGCTCTTTTCCTATTTCAAAAGTTTTAGTTTTCGAGGTTAATAGCTATGTCTGTGGAAAAAATGAGGATATTAGACTTTTTATGATTGCACATGGTAAAGAATGTGATTAAAGGCTCTTTTCCTATGTCAAAAGTTTTAGTTTTCAAGGGTAATAGCTACCTATGTTTAAAAAATGAAGATTTTTGACTATTTTATGATTGCAAATGGTAAAGAATGTGATTAAAGGCTCTTTTCCTATGTCAAAAGTTTTAGTATTCGAGGGTAATAGCTACGTATGTTGAAAAAGTGAAGATATTAGACCATTTTATGGTTGCAAATGGTAAAGAATGTGATTAAAGGCTCTTTTCCTATGTCAAAAGTTTTAGTTTTCGAGGGTAATAGCTACGTATGTTGAAAAAATGAAGATATTAGACTATTTTATGATTGCAAATGGTAAAGAATATGATTAAAGGCTCTTTTCCTATGTCAAAAGTTTTAGTTTTCGAGGGTAATAGCTACGTATGTTGGAAAAATGAAGATATTAGACTATTTTATGATTGCACATGGTAAAGAATGTGCTTAAAGGCTCTTTTCCTATGTCAAAAGTTTTAGTTTTCGAGGGTAATAGCTATGTATGTTGAAAAAATGAAGATATTAGACTATTTTATGATTGCACATGGTAAAGAATGTGATTAAAGGCCCTTTTCCTATTTCAAAAGTTTTAGTTTTCGAGGGTAATAGCTACGTATGTTGAAAAAATGAAGATATTAGACTATTTTATGATTGCACATGGTAAAGAATGTGATTAAAGGCTCTTTTCCTATTTCAAAAGTTTTAGTTTTCGAGGGTAATAGCTACGTATGTTGAAAAAATGAAGATATTAGACTATTTTATGATTGCACTTGGTAAAGAGTTCTGAGTTCTGAGTTCTTTATTTAAAATTAAAATCCATAAACAAAAAAATTACTTCAAGACAATCTCCCCCATAAGGCTCCATGGCCGGGAAAGAACAGGGGAGAAAAAAATACCAACAACAAAAAATATAAACAAAAACCAAAAATTGAGTCGCCCACCTTAATAATCTCCAAAAAAATGACAAGTTAGACAGGGAGTAGCACATGATTTCACCAACTCAATTAAATACCCAACTCAATCCAGAGACATCAACTCCAAGGGAAACCGGAATAAAAAATAAAGACAAAAAAAAACAAAAAAAAAACAAACAAAATTATTTACTAGCTAAAAAATCTCTAACATAATTTTTGAACATACCAAACGAGTGGCAGCTTCGTACGAACTCTGGGAGCGCGTTCCAGCTCCTGTTGCAAGCTGTCAGAGGGTTGAAGTCAGACCTCACTGACGGTGTGTGAAGAACCAGTAAATTGTTGGAACTGCGGAGATGATAAGTCGATTGATCAGAAACAAAAGATATATTATTACATAGGACAGCAGGAAGATGGCCGTGCAACTGTAAAAAAACGAAAGAAGAACAAGAAAGAAAATAGAGAGATTTCAAATCAAGCAAGGGTTTAAGTGAAAAATGGTTAGTTTCCTGAATAAGAGTCCTTGCTTTATCATAAGGTTTTGAAAGTGGCTTCAGAGACGAGGGAAAAGTTGACATCCAAATAACAGAACAATATGAAACATAAGACTGAACTAGGCTGCAGAACAAGAGTCTAAGAATCGACCCTGGAAATATATATTTGAGCTTTCTAAGGATTCCAAGACTCCTGGAGACTCTCATTTTAATCAGGTCAATATGATACTTGAACGAAAGATTTTCGTCAAGCAAGATGCCTAGGAATCGAACGTAACGATCCTTAGGTCTACTTAGAGAACCTCTTGATACATTTATTTCATTTAAATCAGGGCAAGCCTTTGAGACTCTGGAGAAAATGAGAGAACATGACTTTTCGACATTTAAGGCAAGATAATTTACATCAAACCACTGGATAACTCTTTCAAAAAGGGCTATCATCCTTGAACGAAGATCAGACTCAGTTCTACCAGTTGTGCCAAGAGTACTCTCATCAGCAAAAGCAATAAGTGTATCTGGTAAGGACAAACTCTTGTCACAGCTAGTAACGGATACTGGTTGACAAAGACGACAGCAAATGGTAGGTTTTAAATTTTTAACCGCATTAATCAGGTCATTAACCTAGATTAAAAAGAGTATCGGCCCAATGACAGATCCTTGTGGAACACCAAACTCTATTCCAGAAGGATTAGAAAAGTCCGGATGAACCGAGATGACTCGACCAGATAAATATGATAGAAACCATGAATAAGCATTCCCTCTTATTCCAATATGGGACATTTTCAGAAGAAGAATCTTGTGTGTTAATGAGTCAAACGCTTTTCGAACATCAAGAAAAAGAGCTGCAGGTATCAAACCATGCACATGCATGCTCAGTTGAATGTTTGGCCCTAAAACCAAACTGAAAATCATGAAAAAAGAGTATAGAATTAAGAAAATCAAGAAGTCGAGAAAGCATAGCTTTTTCAAAAATTTTACTAAACACTGATAAAAGAGATATGGGACGATAATTTGCAGGATCATTCCTTGATCCACCTTTAAAAAGGATGATAACACGAGCACGCTTTAGAGCACTTGGGAAGACACCATTTTCAAAAGAAAGATTGACAAGTCTCGTGAGGGCACACACAATGACAGGAAGAATGAACTTGACAACCTTAGTCGGAATACGGTCTGGGCAAGAGGATGAAGAACCCCTCAAACAATTGACAATTCTGTCTATTTCAGCTTCAGAGACAGGTTCCAAGGCCATTGATTTACGACAAGGTGGTCCTAGATAAGACCTAAAATCAGGTAGAGAAGAAGAAGGACTTACAGAAGAGGCTGTAGTTTTGCCGATATTAGCAAAATAGGAAGTAAACGCATCTTGAACTTTTAGCTCACCCTTTACATTTTTCCCGTCAATCACGACACTTGAAGGGACAGAAGGAGGCAGAAAAGATGGCCTGATAACAGAATTGATTACTTGCCATGTCTTCCTAATGTCTTTACCGCACGCAGAGAATTTTCTATGATAAAATAACGATTTAGCCCTTCGGCAAAGCGAATTGTAAACTCTTCTATAAGCTTTGAAAAGTTGAAGCCGAGAATCACGCGAAAATGGCTTAGAGCACCTGTAAGCCTTCCAAAGATAATTTTTCTTCCTCCAACTTTTAAGAAGTCCAGGGGTCATCCAAAGATTCAAAGGGGTTGTTCTTTTCGATGCTGGATTCGACTGGGATGCATTATATGTATCAAAGATAACTTCTTTTAAAGAATCATAAAACGAATTAAACAAAGAATCTATGTCAGATCCATTTTTAGAAATACTCCACGAACGACCTGCCAACCGTGACCTAAGAATATGCAAGCCCTGATCATTAAATTTTAAAGAGGAAAAACCAGCTTCTTGGCTCCTCCTTGGCAACGAATCGGAAAAATCATACATGGAAAAAACAGGAAAATGGTCTGAGATATCACTCATCAATATAGAATTTCGCACCAACGTCAAAGATGAAAAAATATTATCAAGCAAAGAAGCGGTAGATTTAGTTATGCGAGTTGGAATGCATGCAGAAGGTAGTGTTCCACAAGCGAGCATTGTTGAAAGAAAATCCAAGGACGAGGATGACCTCTGGTCACACAAATTAAGGTTGAAGTCGCCCATAATTACAAGTTCAAATGAATGAAGTTGGATTATTTCCAAGACCTCATCAAGAATCTGAAGGAAAGAGGGAACAGACCCACTAGGAGACCGGTATATATTACCAACAATCAAAGCTTTAGCTTGGGTTTTAATCTCAATAAATATGGATTCAAAAATTCCTTCTTCATTTCTTGACAGGTCATGTCTAACAGAGTACGGAAGACATTCCGAAACATAAACAGCAAGGCCACCTTTAGCCATCCTACTTCGATTCAAATATTCCATCTTGTACCCATCTGATTAAAGGCTCTTTTCCTATTTCGAAAGTTTTAGTTTTCGAGGGTAATAGCTACGTATGTTGGAAAAATGAAAATATTAGACTATTTTATGATTGCACATGGTAAAGAATGTGCTTAAAGGCTCTTTTCCTATGTCAAAAGTTTTAGTTTTCGAGGGTAATAGCTACGTATGTTGAAAAAATGAAGATATTGTACTATTTTATGATTGCAAATGGTAAAGAATGTGATAAAAGGCTCTTTTCCTATTTCAAAAGTTTTAGTTTTCGAGGTAATAGCTACCTATGTTGAAAAAATGAAGATATTAGACTATTTTATGATTGCAAATGGTAAAGAATGTGATTAAAGGCTCTTTTCCTATGTCAAAAGTTTTAGTTTTCGAGGTTAATAGCTACGTATGTTGAAAAAATGAAGATATTAGACTATTTTATGATTGGAAATTGTAAAGAATGTGATTAAAGGCTCTTTTCCTATGTCAAAAGTTTTAGTTTTCGATGGTAATAGCTACGTATGTTGAAAAAATGAAGATATTAGACTATTTTATGATTGCAAATGGTAAAGAATGTGATTAAAGGCTCTTTTCCTATGTCAAAAGTTTTAGTTTTCGAGGGTAATAGCTATGTATGTTGAAAAAATGAAGATATTAGACTATTTTATGATTGCACATGGTAAAGAATGTGATTAAAGGCTCTTTTCCTATTTCAAAAGTTTTAGTTTTCGAGGGTAATAGCTACCTATGTTGAAAAAATGAAGATATTAGACTATCTTATGATTGCAAATGGTAAAGAATGTAATTAAAGGCACTTTTCCTATGTCAAAAGTTTTAGTTTTCGAGGTTAATAGCTACGTATGTTGAAAAAATGAAGATATTAGACTATTTTATGATTGCAAATGGTAAAGAATGTGATTAAAGGCTCTTTTCCTATGTCAAAAGTTTTAGTTTTCGAGGGTAATAGCTATGTATGTTGAAAAAATGAAGATATTAGACTATTTTATGATTGCACATGGTAAAGAATGTGATTAAAGGCTCTTTTCCTATTTCAAAAGTTTTAGTTTTCGAGGGTAATAGCTAGGTATGTTGAAAAATGAAGATATTAGACTATTTTATGATTGCACATGGTAAAGAATGTGATTAAAGGCTCTTTTCCTATTTCAAAGGTTTTAGTTTTCGAGGGTAATAGCTAGGTCTGTTGAAAAAATGAAGATAATAGTCTATTATATGATTGCAAATGGTAAAGAATGTGATTAAAGGCTCTTTTCCTATTTCAAAAGTTTTAGTTTTCGAGGGTAATAGCTATATCTGTTGAAAAAATGAAGATATTAGACTATTTTTTGATTTCACATGCTAAAGAATATGATTAAAGGCTCTTTTCCTATTTCAAAAGTTATAGTTTTCGAGGGTAATAGCTACGTATGTTGAAAAAATGAAGATATTAGACAATTTTATGATTGCAAATGGTAAAGAATGTGATTAAAGGTTCTTTTCGTATGTCAAAAGTTTTAGTTTTCGAGGGTAATAGCTACGTATGTTGAAAAACTGAAGAAATTAGACTATTTTATGATTGCAAATCGTAACGAATGTGATTAAAGGCTCTTTTCCTATTTCAAAAGTTTTAGTTTTCGAGGGTAATAGCTATGTCTGCGGAAAAAAATGAAGATATTAGACTTTTTATGATTGCACATGGTAAAGAATGTGATTAAAGGCTCTTTTCCTATTTCAAAAGTTTTAGTTTTCGAGGGTAATAGCTACGTATGTTGAAAAAATGAAGATATTAGACTATTTTATGATTGCAAATGGTAAAGAACGTGATTAAAGGCTCTTTTCCTATGTCAAAAGTTTTAATATTCGAGGGTAATATCTACGTGTGTTGAAAAAATGAAGATATTAGACCATTTTATGATTGCAAATGGTAAAAAATGTGATTAAAGGCTCTTTTCCTATGTCAAAATTTTTAGTTTTCGAGGGTAATAGCTACGTATGTTGAAAAAATGAAGATTTTAGACTATTTTATGATTGCAAATGGTAAAGAATGTGATTAAAGGCTCTTTTCCTATGTCAAAAGTTTTAGTTTTCGAGGGTAATAGCTACGTATGTTGGAAAAATGAAGATATTAGACTATTTTATGATTGCAAATGGTAAAGAATGTGATTAAAGGCTCGTTTCCTATGTCAAAAGTTTTAGTTTTCGAGGGTAATAGCTACATATGTTGAAAAAATGAAGATATTAGACTATTTTATGATTGCAAATGGTAAAGAATGTGATTAAAGGCTCTTTTCCTATGTCAAAAGTTTTAGTTTTCGAGGGTAATAGCTACGTATCTTGAAAAAATGAAGATATTAGACTATTTTATGATTGCAAATGGTAAAGAATGTGATTAAAGGCCCTTTTCCAATTTCAAAAGTTTTAGTTTTCGAGGATAATAGCTACGTATGTTGAAAAAATTAAGATATTAGACTATTTTATGATTGCACATGGTAAAGAATGTGATTAAAGGCTCTTTTCCTATTTCAAAAGTTTTAGTTTTCGAGGGTAATAGCTACGTATGTTGAAAAAATGAAGATATTAGACTATTTTATGATTGCACATGGTAAAGAATGTGATTAAAGGCTCTTTTCCTATTTCAAAAGTTTTAGTTTTCGAGGGTAATAGCTAGATATGTTGAAAAAATGAAGATATTAGACTATTTTATGATTGCACATGGTAAAGAATGTGATTAAAGGCTCTTTTCCTATTTCAAAAGTTTTAGTTTTCGAGGGTAATAGCTAGGTCTGTTGAAAAAATGAAGATAATAGACTATTATATGATTGCAAATGGTAAAGAATGCGATTAAAGGCTCTTTTCCTATTTCAAAAGTTTTAGTTTTCGAGGGTAATAGCTACGTATGTTAAAAAAATGAAGATATTAGACAATTTTATGATTGCAAATGGTAAAGAATGTGATTAAAGGCTCTTTTCGTATGTCAAAAGTTTTAGTTTTCGAGGGTAATAGCTACGTCTATGGAAAAAATGAAAATATCAGAGTATTTTATGATTGCAAATGGTAAAGAATGTGATTAAAGGCTCTTTTCCTATGTCAAAAGTTTTAGTATTCGAGGTTAATAGCTACGTATGTTGAAAAAATGAAGATATTAGACTGTTTTATGATTGCAAATTGTAAAGAATGTGATTAAAGGCTCTTTTCCTCTGTCAAAAGTTTTAGTTTTCGATGGTAATAGCTACGTATGTTGAAAAAATGAAGATATTAGACTATTTTATGATTGCAAATGGTAAAGAATGTGATTAAAGGCTCTTTTCCTATGTCAAAAGTTTTAGTTTTCGAGGGTAATAGCTATGTATGTTGAAAAAATGAAGATATTAGACGATTTTATGATTGCACATGGTAAAGAATGTGATTAAAGGCTCTTTTCCTATGTCAAAAGTTTTAGTTTTTGAGGGTAATAAATACGTATGTTGAAAAAATGAAGATATTAGACAATTTTATGATTGTGCATGGTAAAGAATGTGATTAAAGGCTCTTTTCCTATGTCAAAAGTTTTAGTTTTCAAGGGTAATAGCTACCTATGTTGAAAAAATGAAGATATTAGACTATTTTATGATTGCAAATGGTAAAGAATGTGATTAAAGGCTCTTTTCCTATGTCAAAAGTTTTACTTTTCGAGGTTAATAGCTACGTATGTTGAAAAAATGAAGATATTAGACTATTTTATGATTGCAAATTGTAAAGAATGTGATTAAAGGCTCTTTTCCTATGTCAAAAGTTTTAGTTTTCGATGGTAATAGCTACGTATGTTGAAAAAATGAAGATATTAGACTATTTTATGATTGCAAATGGTAAAGAATGTGATTAAAGGCTCTTTTCCTATGTCAAAAGTTTTAGTTTTCGAGGGTAATAGCTATGTAAGTTGAAAAAATGAAGATATTAGACTATTTTATGATTGCACATGGTAAAGAATGTGATTAAAGGCTCTTTTCCTATTTCAAAAGTTTTAGTTTTCGAGGGTAATAGCTAGGTATGTTGAAAAAATGAAGATATTAGACTATTTTATGATTGCACATGGTAAAGAATTTGATTAAAGGCTCTTTTCCTATTTCAAAAGTTTTAGTTTTCGAGGGTAATAGCTATATCTGTTGAAAAAATGAAGATAATAGACTATTATATGATTACAAATGGTAAAGAATGTGATTAAAGGCTCTTTTCCTATGTCAAAAGTTTTAGTTTTCGAGGTTAATAGCTACGTATGTTGAAAAAATGAAGATATTAGACTATTTTATGATTGCACATGGTAAAGAATGTGATTAAAGGCTCTTTTCCTATTTCAAAAGTTTTAGTTTTCGAGGGTAATAGCTAGGTATGTTGAAAAAATGAAGATATTAGACTATTTTATGATTGCACATGGTAAAGAATGTGATTAAAAGCTCTTTTCCTATTTCAAAAGTTTTAGTTTTCGAGGGTAATAGCTAGATCTGTTGAAAAAATGAAGATAATAGACTATTATATGATTGAAAATGGTAAAGAATGTGATTAAAGGCTCTTTTCCTATTTCAAAAGTTTTAGTTTTCGAGGGTAATAGCTACGTATGTTGAAAAAATGAAGATACTAGACAATTTCATGATTGCAAATGGTAAAGAATGTGATTAAAGGCTCTTTTCGTATGTCAAAAGTTTTAGTTTTCGAGGGTAATAGCTACGTATGTTGAAAAACTGAAGGAATTAGACTATTTTATGATTGCCAATGGTAACGAATGTGATTAAAGGCTTTTTTCCTATTTCAAAAGTTTTAGGTTTCGAGGGTAATAGCTATGTCTGTGGAAAAAATGAAGATATCAGACTTTTTATGACTGCACATGGTAAGGAATGTGATTAAAGGCTCTTTTCCTATGTCAAAAGTTTTAGTTTTTGAGGGTAATAGCTACCTATGTTGAAAAAATGAAGATATCAGACTATTTTATGATTGCAAATGGTAAAGAATGTGATTAAAGGCTCTTTTCCTATGTCAAAAGTTTTAGTATTTGAGGTTAATAGCTACGTATGTTGAAAAAATGAAGATATTAGACTATTTTATGATTGCAAATTGTAAAGAATGTGATTAAAGGCTCTTTTCCTATGTCAAAAGTTTTAGTTTTCGATGGTAATAGCTACGTATGTTGAAAAAATGAAGATATTAGACCATTTTATGATTGCAAATGGTAAAGAATGTGATTAAAGGCTCTTTTCCTATGTCAAAAGTTTTAGTTTTCGAGGGTAATAGCTATGTATGTTGAAAAAATGAAGATATTAGACTATTTTATGATTGCACATGGTAAAGAATGTGATTAAAGGCTCTTTTCCTATGTCAAAAGTTTTAGTTTTTGAGGGTAATAAATACGTATGTTGAAAAAATGAAGATATTAGACAATTTTATGATTGCGCATGGTAAAGAATGTGATTAAAAGCTCTTTTCCTATGTCAAAAGTTTTAGTTTTCGAGGGTAATAGCTACCTATGTTGAAAAAATGAAGATATTAGACTATTTTATGATTGCAAATGGTAAAGAATGTGATTAAAGGCTCTTTTCCTATGTCAAAAGTTGTAGTTTTCGAGGTAAATAGCTACGTATGTTGAAAAAAAAGAAGATATTAGACTATTTTATGATTGCAAATTGTAAAGAATGTGATAAAAGACTCTTTTCCTATGTCAAAAGTTTTTTTTTCGATGGTAATAGCTACGTATGTTGAAAAACTGAAGATATTAGACTATTTTATTATTGCAAATGGTAAAGAATGTGATTAAAGGCTCTTTTCCTATGTCAAAAGTTTTAGTTTTCGAAGGTAATAGCTATGTATGTTGAAAAAATGAAGATATTAGACTATTTTATGATTGCACATGGTAAAGAATGTGATTAAAGGCTCTTTACTTATTTCAAAAGTTTTAGTTTTCGAGGGTAATAGCTAGGTATATTGAAAAAATGAAGATATTAGACTATTTTATGATTGCACATGGTAAAGAATTTGATTAAAGGCTCTTTTCCTATTTCAAAAGTTTTAGTTTTCGAGGTTAATAGCTACGTATGTTGAAAAAATGAAGATATTAGACTATTTTATGATTGCACATGGTAAAGAATGTGATTAAAGGCTCTTTTCCTATTTCAAAAGTTTTAGTTTTCGAGGGTAATAGCTAGGTATGTTGAAAAAATGAAGATATTAGACTATTTTATGATTGCACATGGTAAAGAATGTGATTAAAAGCTCTTTTCCTATTTCAAAAGTTTTAGTTTTCGAGGGTAATAGCTAGATCTGTTGAAAAAATGAAGATAATAGACTATTATATGATTGAAAATGGTAAAGAATGTGATTAAAGGCTCTTTTCCTATTTCAAAAGTTTTAGTTTTCGAGGGTAATAGCTACGTATGTTGAAAAAATGAAGATACTAGACAATTTCATGATTGCAAATGGTAAAGAATGTGATTAAAGGCTCTTTTCGTATGTCAAAAGTTTTAGTTTTCGAGGGTAATAGCTACGTATGTTTAAAAACTGAAGGAATTAGACTATTTTATGATTGCAAATGGTAACGAATGTGATTAAAGGCTTTTTTCCTATTTCAAAAGTTTTAGGTTTCGAGGGTAATAGCTATGTCTGTGGAAAAAATGAAGATATCAGACTTTTTATGACTGCACATGGTAAAGAATGTGATTAAAGGCTCTTTTCCTATTTCAAAAGTTTTAGTTTTCGAGGGTAATAGCTACCTATGTTGAAAAAATGAAGATATTAGACTATCTTATGATTGCAAATGGTAAAGAATGTGATTAAAGGCTCTTGTCCTATGTCAAAAGTTTTAGTTTTCGAGGGTAATAGCTACGTATGTTGGAAAAAATGAAGATATTAGACTATTTTATGATTGCAAATGGTAAAGAATGTGATTAAAGGCTCGTTTCCTATGTCAAAAGTTTTAGTTTTCGAGGGTAATAGCTACATATGTTGAAAAAATGAAGATATTAGACTATTTTATGATTGCAAATGGTAAAGAATGTGATTAAAGGCTCTTTTCCTATGTCAAAAGTTTTAGTTTTCGAGGGTAATAGCTACGTATCTTGAAAAAATGAAGATATTAGACTATTTTATGATTGCAAATGGTAAAGAATGTGATTAAAGGCCCTTTTCCAATTTCAAAAGTTTTAGTTTTCGAGGATAATAGCTACGTATGTTGAAAAAATTAAGATATTAGACTATTTTATGATTGCACATGGTAAAGAATGTGATTAAAGGCTCTTTTCCTATTTCAAAAGTTTTAGTTTTCGAGGGTAATAGCTACGTATGTTGAAAAAATGAAGATATTAGACTATTTTATGATTGCACATGGTAAAGAATGTGATTAAAGGCTCTTTTCCTATTTCAAAAGTTTTAGTTTTCGAGGGTAATAGCTAGATATGTTGAAAAAATGAAGATATTAGACTATTTTATGATTGCACATGGTAAAGAATGTGATTAAAGGCTCTTTTCCTATTTCAAAAGTTTTAGTTTTCGAGGGTAATAGCTAGGTCTGTTGAAAAAATGAAGATAATAGACTATTATATGATTGCAAATGGTAAAGAATGCGATTAAAGGCTCTTTTCCTATTTCAAAAGTTTTAGTTTTCGAGGGTAATAGCTACGTATGTTAAAAAAATGAAGATATTAGACTATTTTATGATTGCAAATGGTAAAGAATGTGATTAAAGGCTCTTTTCGTATGTCAAAAGTTTTAGTTTTCGAGGGTAATAGCTACGTCTATGGAAAAAATGAAAATATCAGAGTATTTTATGATTGCAAATGGTAAAGAATGTGATTAAAGGCTCTTTTCCTATGTCAAAAGTTTTAGTATTCGAGGTTAATAGCTACGTATGTTGAAAAAATGAAGATATTAGACTATTTTATGATTGCAAATTGTAAAGAATGTGATTAAAGGCTCTTTTCCTCTGTCAAAAGTTTTAGTTTTCGATGGTAATAGCTACGTATGTTGAAAAAATGAAGATATTAGACTATTTTATGATTGCAAATGGTAAAGAATGTGATTAAAGGCTCTTTTCCTATGTCAAAAGTTTTAGTTTTCGAGGGTAATAGCTATGTATGTTGAAAAAATGTAGATATTAGACGATTTTATGATTGCACATGGTAAAGAATGTGATTAAAGGCTCTTTTCCTATGTCAAAAGTTTTAGTTTTTGAGGGTAATAAATACGTATGTTGAAAAAATGAAGATATTAGACAATTTTATGATTGTGCATGGTAAAGAATGTGATTAAAGGCTCTTTTCCTTTGTCAAAAGTTTTAGTTTTCAAGGGTAATAGCTACCTATGTTGAAAAAATGAAGATATTAGACTATTTTATCATTGCAAATGGTAAAGAATGTGATTAAAGGCTCTTTTCCTATGTCAAAAGTTTTACTTTTCGAGGTTAATAGCTACGTATGTTGAAAAAATGAAGATATTAGACTATTTTATGATTGCAAATTGTAAAGAATGTGATTAAAGGCTCTTTTCCTATGTCAAAAGTTTTAGTTTTCGATGGTAATAGCTACGTATGTTGAAAAAATGAAGATATTAGACTATTTTATGATTGCAAATGGTAAAGAATGTGATTAAAGGCTCTTTTCCTATGTCAAAAGTTTTAGTTTTCGAGGGTAATAGCTATGTAAGTTGAAAAAATGAAGATATTAGACTATTTTATGATTGCACATGGTAAAGAATGTGATTAAAGGCTCTTTTCCTATTTCAAAAGTTTTAGTTTTCGAGGGTAATAGCTAGGTATGTTGAAAAAATGAAGATATTAGACTATTTTATGATTGCACATGGTAAAGAATTTGATTAAAGGCTCTTTTCCTATTTCAAAAGTTTTAGTTTTCGAGGGTAATAGCTATATCTGTTGAAAAAATGAAGATAATAGACTATTATATGATTACAAATGGTAAAGAATGTG